>NW_026291773.1:0-215176 GCF_023091745.1 Budorcas taxicolor
CCCAAAGTGTGTGGCATTGGTTAGGTTCTTACAGTTTCCACTGTTGGACTCAGGGATTAGAACCTTAACCTCCTTTTCATACCGGTCTGTGCTTCACTTCTAATAGCCCCATTTCTCCGCATTGTCTTGTTCCTGTGGGGAATACTGGGGAAGGCTAGGGAGTTCGCGGGGGCCATTCACTAGAGCCATAACTTGTTCAGGTTCCAGTTGCCTGTTTTGCAATTGGATTAGTTTTGCTGTTCCCTTGGCTCACAAAATTTCATTCCTCTGATGGCCCCTACAGTGACTGCTAGTCATTTGGGAGCTTCACTGCTTCTGAAAGAGCCAGAACCAAATCTTTATGTTTTCTGGGGGAATTTCTAGCAGTTAATATTTCTCTTTCTTTCCAAATGGCAGTATGATTGTGTAGTATGTGGAACCCATATTAAGAGTCAATAAAAAAATTTCTTTATCTTCCTGAATTGCAAGGTTCCCATTAATGCAATTAGTTCAGCCTTCTGGGCTAATGTCTGGGGTGTGGCATGGCTTTGGTTTCCGTGACTTCATCTAGACTGACTGTGCCATACCTTGCCTGTCGGGTTCTTATTTCTACACAATTTGTCCTATCGGTGAATCATTCAAATCCAGGGCTGTAAAGAAGCTCATCTGGAAGATGAGATCTACTGGAGTAAATTTGTTCTGGGGTCTCTATACACTGATGCAATAAGTCTCCACTCCCAAACACTGAGCAGAGTTGTTGGGGTCAGGGTATGGCACACCTGCAAGGTAATGTCCAGTGTGTCCATCAAAAGGGCTTAATAGCTTGTTAATCTTCCTTCAGTCAACCAATGATGTCCTTTGACTGCCAGCACAGTTTGTACCTGATGAGGGGTCAGCACATCTAAGTACTGTCCCAGGGTGACCTTCAGTTCAGCTCAGCTCAGTTCAGTTGCTCAGTCATGTCTGACTCTTTGAGGCCCCAAGGACCATAGCATGCCAGGCCTCCCTGTCCATCACCAACTCCCGGAGTTTACCCAAACTCATCTCCATTGAGTCAGTGTTGCCATCCAGCCATCTCCTCCTCTGTCGTCCCCTTTTCCTCCTGCCTTCAATCTTTCCCAGCGTCAGGGTCTTTTTAAATGAGTCGGCTCTTCTCACTCTTCGCTATTCAGCTCAACAGGTGGCCAAAGTACCTGAGTTTCAGCTTCAACATCAGTCCTTCCAATGAACACTCAGGACTGATCTCCTTTACGACGGATTAATTGGATCTCCTTGCAGTCCAAGGGAGTCTCAAGAGTCTTCTCCAACACCACAGTTCAAAAGCATTAATTCTTCAGCACTCAGTTTTCTTCACAGTCCAACTCTCACATCCATAAATGACCACTGGAAAAACCATAGCCTTGACTAGATGGACTTTTGTTGACAAAGTAATGTCTCTGCTTTATAATATGCTGTCTAGGTTGGTCATAACTCTCCTTCCAAGGAGCAAGCATCTTTTAATTTCATGGCTGCAGTCACCATCTGCAGTGATTTTGGAGTCCAAAAAAATAAAGTCAGCCACTGTTTCCCCATCTATTTGCCATGAAGTGATGGGATCGGATGCCATGATCTCAGTTTTCTGAATATTGAGCTTTAAGCCAACTTTTTCATTTTCCTATTTCACTGTCATCAAAAGTCCTTTCAGTTCTTCACCTTCTGCCATAAGGGTGGCATCATCTGTGTGTCTGAGGTTATTGATATTTCTCCCGGCAATCTCGATTCCAGTTTGTGCTTCATCCAGCCCTGCATTTCTCATGATGTACTCTGCATATAAGTTAAATAAACAGGGTGACAACATAGAGCCTTGAGCTTGGAAGCCTCATAACAGGACTGTGGCTGCGACTGCCTGCAAGCAGCTTGGCTGTCTCAGGACCACTGAGTCCAGTTGTTTTGAAAAGTAAGGCCCTTGTCTCTGGTCTGGTCCCAGCTTTTGGGTCAGGACTCCTGGTGCTATCCTTGACCTCCCATGAACGCAGAGTGAAGGGCTTGTACAACTTTGGAAGCCCCAGCGCTGGTGCTCTACTTGACTCAGTCTTTAGAGTCTCAAAGCCCTGCTGGCCGTCCTTGTGCCGTGGAAAGGGTTCCCTTTCTCCTTCCTTTAGTGCCTCGTGTAGGGGTTTTGCTATAAGTCCATAATTTGGAACCCAGATAAGACAGAACCCAGAACCCAGCTGTTCTGAGAAATCCTAGGAGTTGCCTTGTTCTGGTTGGAGATGATAATGCACTAATTGTAGTTCTTCAATCTGTGGCTAAGGCTCATGCCCCTGGAGTCAAAACAAATCCTAAATATTGGATCCACTGCTATAAGATCTGTGCCTTGGTTAGAGAGTCTTTATATCCCCTTTTGGCCAGAAAATTTAGGATCTAACAGTATTTTGATCTCAGTCTTGGTTGGTCTCACTATTTATCAATAAATTATCAACATACTGTAGCAAGTTCCCTTCTCAAGGCTCTATTCCCTTGCTAACGCATTTCCAAACAGATGGGGGCCGTCCCCAGAACCCTGCAGAAATGCTGTCATGTGTACTGGGTATCCTTCAGGGTGTCAGGGCTCTTCCATTCAAAGGCAAAATGTCACTGAGAGTCTGGATGGAGGTGATTACAGGGAAAAAATGCATCTCTGAAGTTCAAAACAGAGAACCACTGGGTGCTCCTGGCACTGGGTGAGGAGGCTGTATGGGTTTGACACCAGTGGGTGAACAGGGATGACTGCCTCACTCGCTGCTCCTAAGTCTTGTACAAACAGGCACTCCCCGCTAGACTTCTGAATGGGGAGGATGGGGGTGTTGCAAGGGGACTGGCAAGACCTAAATAGTCCGTGTTCTAGGAATTTTTTGACCAGTGATTGGATCCCCCTCAGGGCCTCAAGGCTTTAAAGATATTTGTCTCTTTCAGTAGTATCTTTCCCCAGGTCTTAATCTTTTCTTTTTTTTTTTAACTCTGTCAGAAAAAAATTTGGCAGTGTTTAATGTTTTTATTCTCGTTTCATGTATTGATATTTTTATTTCTTTTTTTAAATTGAAGTGTAGTTCTTTACAGTGTGTGTCAACCTCTACTGTACAGCCAAGTGACTCAGTTTTACACATGCACACTTTCCTTTTTAAAAATATTCTTTTCCATTATAGTTTATCTCAGGAGATTGGACACAGTTCCTTGTGGTATACAGTAGACCCTTGCTGTTTATGCATTCTAAATGTAACAGCGTGCACCTACCCGCCCCAAACCTAGCCTATCCCTCTCCTCCCCTGCTCCACCTGTGAACCTCGAGTTTGTTTTCTAGTCTGTGAGTCTATTTCGTAGACATGTTCATTTGTGTCATAGTTTAAATTCCACATATAAGGGATATCACATGATATTTTTCTTCGTCTTTTTGTACTTCACTTAGTATGATAATCTCCAGTTGCATTCTGCAAATGGCATTATTTCGTTCTTTTTTATGGCTGAGCAGAATGCCATTTATATATGTGCTACACCTTCTTTATCCAGTCATCTATTGTGGACATTTAGGCTGTTTCCATGTTTTGGCTATTGTGACTCTGCTATGAACATAGGTGTGCGTGCACATTTTAATTTATTTTTGGCTGTGCTTGGTCTTCTGGCTGCACACGTGCTTTCTCTAGTCTTGGCACCTGGGGGCTACTTTTCTTCGCAGTGCTCAGGCTTCTCATTGCAGTGACTTCTCTTGCGGCAGAGCTCAGGCTAGAGCGCAGGCTCAATAGTTGTGGCACACGGGCTGGGTTTCCCAGGTCATGTGGACTCTTCCTGGACCAGGGATCCAACCCATGTCCCCTGCATTGGCAGGTGGATTCTTAACCACTAGACTATCAGGGAAGTCTGCATGTATCTTTTTGAATTATAATTTTGTCCATGTATATGCCCCAGGCCTTAATCTTTATTCTGTAAAATAATTTATTTATGCTTTAGCCATGCGGCATGGCATGTGAGATCTTAGTTCTGCAACCAGGGATCAAATTTGCAGCCCATGCATTGGCAGAGTGGAGTCCTAACCACTGGACTGTGAGGAAAGATAACTCACCCTGAATATGTAACTTCAACTAATATATTATATAGTATGCATAAACACCAAATATAAAACCTCTAGGGAATGAAGTTGGAAGGAAGGAAATGAAACAGGGAGGGGTTAAGCAATATTCTTGGTATGTGGGTGCTCATTTTTCTTTATATCTTTTCTTAAGTCTAAAATATTTCATTCCTTTTTAAAAATTGAAGCATAGGTGATTTATAATATTAGTTTCATGTGTATCCCGTAGTAATTCAAAATTTTTATAGATTATACTCCATTTAAAGTTGTAAAATATTGGCTATGTTCCCTGAACTAACAATATATCCTTGCAGTTTATTTATTGGCATATAATTGCTTTACATTATTGTTAGTTTCTGCTGTACAACAGCATGAATCAGCTAAATGTATACATGTCTGAGCTTTCAAACCAATCAATCCTAAAGGAAACCAGTCCTGAATATTCACTGGAAGGACTGACGCTGAAGGTCCAATACTTTGGCCACCTGATGTGAAGAACCGACTCATTGGAAAAGACCCTGATGCTGGGAAAGATTGAGGGCAGGAGGAGAGGGGGCAACAGAGCATGAGGTGGTTGGATGGCACCACCATCAGTGGATATGAGTTTGACACGAGTTTGAGCAGACTCTGAGAGATAGTGAAGGACGGGGAAGCCTGGCATGCTGCAGTCCATGGGGTCGCAAAGAGTCACAACTTAGCGACTGAACAATAACAATAATCCAACTTCCCAGGTGGTGCTAGTGGTAGAGAACCTGCCTGTCAATGCAGGAGATGTAAGAGATGCAGGTTCAATCCCTCGGTCGGGACGATCCGCTGAAGGAGGGCATGGTAACCCACTCCAGTATTCTTGCCAGGAGTATCCCATGGAGAGAGGGGCCTGGCAGGCTACAGTCCATAGGGTTGCAGAGTTGTACATGACAGAATTGATTTAGCACTCAAGTGTACATATATCCCCTCCCTCTTGAGACTCCCTTCCACCCCGGTCCCCCGTCTACCCATCTACGTCATCACAGAGCGCTAGCTGGGCTCCCGGTGCTATAAGCAGCTTCCCGCTAGCTAACTGTCTTACACGTGGTAGTGCATATGTCAGCGCTACTCTCCAGTGCGTTCCAGTCTGTCCTTCCCCCACCCCTGCAGTGTCTGTATGTCCATTCTCTAAGACTGCATCTCCATTCCTGACCCGCACATAGCTCATCAGTACCATTTTTCCAGATCCCATATATATGCATTCACATATGATATTTGTTTCTCTCTCTCTGACCTATTTCACTCTGTATGACCTACTTCGCACAGACTCTAGGTCCATCCACATCACTGCAAATGACCCAATTTTGGTTTTTTAATGGCTGAGTAGTATTCCATCTTATGTACCACAGCTTCTTTACCCATTCATCTGTCAATGGACATTTAGTTTTCCTCCATATCCTGGCTGCTGTAAATAGCGCTGCAATGAATATTGGGGTCTATGTGTCTTTTTTGAATTATGGTCTTCTCGGGGTATATGCCCTGTAGTGTGATTGCTGTGCCCCAGGCTTTAATCTTATTTTTATCAGGGGAAGGAATTTTGTCCTTCCTGGCACCAAGTGATCCCAAACTACACAATCCACCTGTTCTCTCATTTCTTAGAGGATGTCCTAGGCTATATCTTGATGACCAGGAGGTGGATCATCTGGGGCTACCGCGACCACCAGAAGCATTTTCTGTTTGAATTCTTTACCACCTTGGATTTCACTTAAGACTCTATAGCTCCTAATTTATTTAGCAAATCTCTCCCGAGGAGAGGGACAGGGCATTCTGGCATATACAGAAAGGAGTGAGTAGTGATAATGGACCCAAGTCCATAGGCAAGGAGAGACGTAAACCACCTTCCCTTTGGCTGTCCATCATCTCCCATCACATTACAGTCAAGGCTGGAGAGGGGGCCAGCTGGTCAAGTCTCAACAGAGCAAGTGGCTCAGGTGCCTGAAGAAATTCCGTTTTCCTACCTGCCACGTCTAGAGTGACCTGAGGCTCTGCTGGAGTCAGAGGATGATCAAGTAGGATCTGGAGACAGGCAGGCACTCGGGTCCACCACACAGCATACAGGAATCTCATTTGAGAAATTATCACAAAACTGAGGCTGGTCAGGGATACCCCTTGGGCATCCCACCCCAGGGTGCTCAGGACATTCCCCCTTCCAAGGTCCCTCTTTCAGACAAAGGCACACCTGTTTCAGCCCAGGTGGCCTCTTGACTGTCTTTTGGACCTTCTCAGTCCTTCTCATCACCCCTCAGGTGGTGGAGGAACCAAAGCAGACAAAAGTTGTGTTTTCTTAATTAGCCTCATCCTTATTGGCCCTCTCTGTTAAGTCTCGGTTGTTATAGACTTTAAAGGCCTCCGCTATCAAGGTTGACGATGGGTTTGGAGCCCAGCCTGAATCTTTTGTAATTTTCTCTGGATGTCAGGAGTAGCCTGAGTGATAAAATGCTGGGCCAGTATGTCCTCCCTTCTGTGGACTCTGGGTCTGTATTGGTGTCCTTCCTAAATGCCTCTGTCACTCAGCTCAAGAAGACTGCCTGGTTTTTGTCTTTTCCCAATGTAAACTCTTAGATCTTAGAATTTAAAGGCTTTACCATACACCTTTTTATTCCTTCTGCTAGACAAGTAATACAATGTCTCATCCTAGCCTGGCCAACATGATCTTCATAGTCCCTGTGTGGGTCATGGTCTGGGATTGAATCCCCACCCACCTGATAAATTTAATGTGGACTGGTGGCCAGTAGGCCATCTGCATGTTCCCCAGCCTTTCTCGGTATATGCTCTTTTCATCCTAGGTGGGCCAAAATAACCATGATATCCTGCCACATGAAAGAGACTGCCAACCGCAGCCTGACAAATTCATCCCTAAACTTGTCAGGGTTCTCTGAGAACCTGCCTAACTTCTCCTTGCAGATTAACCCAATTAATTTAGAATCTCTCTTTGGGATGTGCCAGGCATTTGAGCAAACTCCAAGAGACAGTGAAGGACAAGGAAGCCTGGCATGCTGCAATCCATGGTATCACAGAGTCGGACACAACTTGGTGAGAAAACAATAATAGGTGGGCTAGAGTCTGTGTAGTTGCAAACAGTCGGACTCTACCGAGCATGCACGCATGCACACAGGCACAGGAGATCTTTGAAGCACCCCAAAGTTAAATGGAAGTCAAGAGAAGTTCGATTAGAATTTGATATTTGGAAAGTCTGTCAAAAATTTCTAAAAGTTTAAAAAACTTCCTGCCAGATAGGATCATAGGTTTCTGTGAAATAATACTTATGCCTTGCTCTAAGTTGGGGGAAAAAATCAAAAGTAAATAACAGATTTTATTTTACTTTTAATTGGAGTATAGTTGATTTACAGTGTTGTATCAGTTTGCACAGCAAATTGACTTAGTTATACATATACATGTGTGTTAGCTGCTCAGTCGTGTCTGTCTCTTTGCAACTCTATGACTATAGCCCTCCAGGCTCCTCTGTCCATGCAATTTTCCGGGCAAGAATACTGGAGTGGGCTGCCATTTCCTACTCTGGGGGGTTTTCCCCACCCAGGGATGGAACCGGGTCTCTCACACTGCATGCAGACTCTTTGGCCATCTAAGCCACCAGGGAAGCCCATACATATACATGATATCCTTTTTCAGATTCTTTTCTCATATAGGTTACTACAGAATATTAAGCAGAGTTCCCTGTGCTATACAGTAGGTCTTTGTTGGTTATCTATTTCATATATAGTAGTGTGTGTGTCTCAAGTTCCCAATTTATCCCTCCTACACATTTTTCCTTTGGTAACCATAGGTTTGTTTTAAAAATCTGTGAATCTATTTCTATTTTGTAAATAAGTTCATTTGTATCCTTTATTTAGATTCCACATACAAGCAATATCATATGATACTTCTGTTTCTGTGCCTGGCTTACTCCATTTAGGATGATAACCTCTACATCTGTCAATCTTGCTGCAAATGGCATTATTCAGCTCTTTTTATGGCTGAGTAATATTCCATTGTATACAGGTACCACTTCTTCATTATCCATTCCTTTGTCAGTGGGCATTCAGGTTGCTCCCATGTTTTGGCTATTGTACATAGTGTTGCAATGAACGTTGGGATACAGGTGTCTTTTTGAATTATGCTTTTCTCTAGATGTATGTCCAGAAGTGGGATTGCTGGATCATATGGTAGTTCAATTTTTAGTTTTTTAAGTAACCTCCCCATACTGTTTTCCATAGTGGCTGTACCAATGTACATTCCCACCAACAGTGTAGGAGGGTTCCCTTTTCTTCTTCTCTTTATTGTTTGTAGGGTTTTAAAGGATTAATTTATTTATTTTTGGTTGCACCGGGTCTTCACGGGGGCTCACAGGCTCTTCGCTGCTGTGTGCTAGCTTTCTCTAGTTGTGGTGAGCAGAGGCTACTCTCTAGCTGTGGTGAGTGGGCTTCTCATCGCGGTGGCCTCTCTGTTGCGGAGCACAGGCTGTGGAGTGCGCAGGCTTCAGCAATTGCAGCTCATGGGCTCTAGAGTGTGGCTCAGTAGTTATAGCACACCGCCTTAGTCGCCCCTTGACATGTGGGATCTTAGTTCTGCAACCAGGGATCAAACCGGTATCCCCTGCATTGACAGGCAGATTCTTAACCCCTGGACCACCAGGGAAGTCCCCCTGTTTGTAGGGGTTTAATTTATTTGTTTAATTTCTGGTTGTGTTGGAGCTTTGTGGTGGCGCGGGCTTCTCTAGTTGCGGTGGTGGGGGCTGCTCCCCGTTGTGGTGCTCAGGCTTCTCCTTGTGGTGGCTTCTCTTGTTGGGGAGCATGGGCTTTATGGCACAGGGGCTTCGTAGTTTCGACCCATGGGCTCACAGCTGTGGCTCTCAGGCTTCGGAGCAGAGGCTCAACAGTTGGAGTACGCAGGCTTAGTTGTTCCGTAGCCTGTGAGACGCTGCTGCTGCGTTAGCAGGTGGGTTCTTTACCACTGAGCCGCCAGGGAAGCCCTGTAGCTCTTCTGATGATGGCCATTCTGACCAGTGTGAGATGATGCCTCACTGTAGTTTTGATTTGCAGTTTTCTGATAATTAGAGATGTTGAGCATCTTTTCATGTGACCATCAGATTTTAAAATATTGAACCATCTTTATATTCTGGGGATAAAGTGATGATGCTTTTCATTATTCAATTTCTTTACTTGATACAGGGCTATCCAGACTGTTTCTTCTTGAGTAAATTTTGGTAATTTGTCTTTCTCAAGGAATTTGTTAATTGTGTATAAACTGTCTACTTTATTGATATACAGATGTGCACATTATTCCATTATCCAGTTTTTTAATTTAGTTTTTGCTGGGTACTTGTTGCCGTGTGGGCTCTAGGCATGGTGAGCGGGGGCTACTCTTCGTCGCTGCGGCGACTTACTGCAGTGCCCCCTCTTGCTGCAGAACCCAGGCTCCAGGATGTGGGGCGTAAGTAGTTGCAGCACATGGCCTGGGTAGTCGTGGCTCCCAGGCTTCAGAGCAGAGGCTCAACAGTCGTCGGGTCTCATGGGCTTAGTCGCCCTGCAGCATGTGAGACCCTGGGTCAGGGAACCCAGTGTCCTGCACTGACAGGCGGATTCTTTACCACTGAGTCACCAGGGAAGTCCCCATTATCCTTTTAATGCCTGTAAAAGCTGGAGTTATGTCACTTTTTTGATGCCTGACATTGGTAATTTCTTTTTTCATGGTTCTTTGTCAGTCTAGGTAAAGATTTATCCATTTTTATCAATGTAATCAAGAAAATAGTTTTTTATTTCATTGAATTTCTCCATGACTTATCTATTTTCACTTATTTCTGCTCTTAGTTTTCTCCTGCTTACCTTTGGTTTAATTTATTCTTCCTTTCTAGCTTTAAGACAATACTTTTATTGAAACAATTCACATACCATATAACTGAACAACTTAGAATGTGCTATTTGATGACTTTTAGTATAGCCAATGAATTGTGTATTCATTATCACAGTCAGTTTGGAAACACATTCACTAACCCAAAAAGAAACCTAATGCCAACACTCCCTAATTCCCCCACCCCCAGGCAGCCACTAATCTTTATTTTCTAGGTTTGTCTAGTCTGGACATTCATACATATAGAATCACATTACAATATGCAGCCCCTGGTGATTAATTTCTTTCACTGAGCATATATTTAGGGTTCGTCCATCTTGTAGCATGTATCACTACTTCATTTCTTTTTATTGCTGAGTAATATTCCCCATTGTATAGCTTTTCCAGATTTTTAAGGTGGAAACCAGATTAATTCTGGACGTTTCTTCTTTCCAATGTACACGTTAGTGCTGTAAACTTGCATCTAAGCACTAATTGTTTTTATTATACTTACTAAAGTTTTTCTCTATTTTCCTAATTGAATTTATTTATTTTATTATTATATTGTTTGGTTTTTATAATGCCCTTTAATATGCCAAGAAAAAATGAATAGGATGAAGAACATGATATCTGATGAACGTACTTTTCAGGCTCACCTGTAATATAACCTGAAGATTTTAAAGGCAACTTTTTCAAAACAGCACTTCACCATAATCAATACATTTTTTTCAGTTCTTAATCAACTGACTGAGATCAGGGTTTCTCAACTTGGCACTACTGACATTTGGGAGTGATCGTTTTTCTTGAGTTATAATTCTTATGACATATTAGTTTTAGGTGTACAACATAATGATTCGATGCTTACATATATTGCAAAATGATCATCACAATAATCATGAACATCCATCACTACACATACTTTTTTTTCCTAGTGACTTATTTATTAACTGGAAGTTTGTACATCTTGATCACCTTCACCCATTTTGCACCCCCAACCCACCCTTCACCTTTGGAAAACATTAACTCTTCTCTCTGTATCTATGAGTAGGTTTTTTGTTGTCATTTTGCCTTTTTAGATTCCACATACATGTAAGATCATATAGTATTCAATAGTTCTCTCTCTCTATCCCACTTATTTCACTTGGCATGACATTCTCCAATCCACTCATGGTGTCACAAATAGCAAGACTTACTTCTTTTTATGGATGATTAATATTCTATTGTGTGTATATATCACATTTTCTTTACCCATTCATCCATCAATGGACACTTAGGTTGCTTCCATGTTCAGTGTGGCAAAGAACATGGGGGTGCATGTATATTTTCAAGGTAGTGCTT
Source organism: Budorcas taxicolor (assembly GCF_023091745.1). Taxonomy (NCBI): domain Eukaryota; kingdom Metazoa; phylum Chordata; class Mammalia; order Artiodactyla; family Bovidae; genus Budorcas; species Budorcas taxicolor. The sequence continues at coordinate 11,252 of NW_026291773.1, forward strand.
TCATTTCTGTAGATAAAAAGCCAGAAGTGGAACTGCTGGATCATATGGTAGTTCTCTTTTTAACATTTTGAAGAAACTTCATACTGTTTTCCAGAGTAGCTACGCCATGAGTGCACTAATTTTAAATCTTTTTTTGATTTTATACTATAAATGTTAAAATTTTTTTCTGTTGCTGCTGCTCTGTCCTATGGGTTTGATAATCAGTATTTTCATCACCTTTCATATCTAACTATTTCATATTTTCCATTCTGGTATCAGAAGTACATTCTCTAGATATCTTGGGAAGGTATCATAGGAACAATATTTTCTGAGTTCCTGCATATTGATAGATTTGTCTGTGCCCTTTGTACTTAAAGGCTAAATTATGCTGAATATAAAACCTTTTGTTGACAATTTCCTTCCGTGACTATCTTAAATATATTTTATATCCATTTTCTTTCAGGATGAAGTGTTGCTGTCAACATCTAATAATGATCTAATTCTCTCTCCTTTATAAGTAATGTGGCCTTTTTGCCAAAATGCTCAAAGGAATTCTTTTCCCCCTTCAAATCTAGTAATTTTATAGGTATGTATTGATGTTGGTCATTCTGAGTTGTTACTCTCTGGCACACAAGTCTCTGCTCTTTCAATATATAGTTTTAAGCATTTTTAGGAAAGTGTTGTGTCTGTCTCAGCCTACTCATAGTGGTGCTGTTGGATAGGAATGCCTGAGACCGTTGCCTGGATCCCTGTCACTTGTGGAGAGCCCCCACAGACATTTCCGGACCAGAGTCAGTGTTGTGGCTGACCCAGTCCTGTGGTTCTTAACATGACTGCAGGGAGCACCTCAGCCATCAGGGAATGGATACTCATGGCTGATTCACATTGTTGTACAGCAGAAACCAACACAACCTGTGTTTTGCAGAAGGTTTTCACTTTCATCTCAGGTTTAAAGGATTTGTTAACAAAATAAGCCACTTGTTATATACAAATAAATAATACCTATATTTATTAGAGAATTATCTAGCTTACTTTCAGTATACTAACACTAAAAGGAAAGAGAAATAGAAACAGCAGAGGATACATCACAAAATTGGGTTTTTGACCAATATCCAAACTCAAAGGGTGCTGGAAAGTCCTGTGTCACAGCACATCTGGAATCCCAGTTGGGAAAAGGTCCCAGGCAGCGCATCTGCTCTGTGGGTGAGACTTCAAAAATTGCACTTTGGGTTCCTGCTTATAATCCCAGGACGCAAACTGATATCATCATCTATCTGTGAGCAAACTGCAGCTCTGGTTTCATGTTAATGCTGTTTTTTTTGTCTGGTAAAACTTGGACTGCTGTTAAGCCTGGAGCTTGGTTGGTCAGGGCCCCTCCAAGGTGTCAACAATCTCAAGATATGTCCCCTATCTTATCTATGGTGCCACAAGTCTTACACTCACAGCAGGCAGTCAGGGCACTCAGAGACAGGCCAGTGTCCAGGCAAAGACAGAGGCCTGCTCTGCTTTGTCTCTGAAGCCTAAACAAGACTATTTAACTTCCCTAACACACTGGAAAGCAACTATTGTTGTTTAGTCACCAAGTCATGTCTGACTCTTTGCAACCAACCCCAGGGACTGTAAGACACAAGGCTTCCCTGTCCTTCACCATCTCCCGGACTTTGCTCAGACTCATGTGCACTGAATGGGTGATGCCATCTGACCATCTCATCCTGTACCACCCCTTTCTACTCTTGCCCTTGATGTTTCCCATCATCAGGGTCTTTTCCATTGAGTCGGCTCTTCACATCGGGTGGCCAAAGTACTGGAATTTTAGCATCAGTCCTTCCAGTGATTATTCAGGATTGATTTCCTTTAGGAATTGACTCATTTGAGCCCCTTGCAGTAGTAGGGACTCTCAAGAGTCTTCTCCAGCACCACAGTTCAAAAGCATGAATTCTTTGGCACTCAGCCTTCTTTATGGTCCAACTCTCACATCCATACACAACTGGAAAAACCACAGTTTTGACTATATAGACCTTTGTCAGCAAAGTGATATCTGCTTTATAATGCACTGTCTAGGTTTGTCATCACTTTCCTTCCAAGGAGCAAGTTAATTTCATGGCTGTAGTCACTGTCTGCAGTGATTTTGGAGCCCAAGAATATAAAATCTGTCACTGTTTCAAATTTTCCCCTTCTATTTGCCATGAAGTGATGGGGTTGGATGCCATGATCTTAGTTTTTGAAATGTTGAGCTTTAAGCCAGCTTTTTCTCTCCTCTTTCACTGTCATTAAGAGGCTCTTTAGTTCCTCTTAGCTTTCTGCCATTAGAGTGGGATCATCTGCATATCTGAGGTTGTTGATATTTCTCCTAGCAATCTTGATTCCAGCTTGTGATTCATCCAGCCCGGCATCTCACATGCTGTAATCTGCATATCCGTTAAGTAAACAGAGTGATAACATACAGCCTGTTCAAACTCTTTTTCCCAATTTTGAACCAGTCAGTTGTTCCATGTAAGGTTCTAACTGTTGCTTCTTGACCCACATATAGATTTCTCAAGAGATAGGTAAGGTGATCTGGTATTCCCATCTCTTTAATAATTTTCCACATTTTGTTGGGATCCACACAAAGGATTTAGTGTAGTCAGTGAAGCAGAAGTAGATGTTTTCTGCAATTCCATTGCTTTCTCTGTGATCCAGGGAATGTTGGCAATGTGATCTCTGGTTCCTCTGCCTTTTTAAATCCAGCTTGTGCATCTGGAAGTTCTCAGTTCACATTCTGCTGAAGCCTAGCTTGAAGGATTTTGAACATAATCTTACTAGCATTTGAAATGAGCACAACTGTGTAGTAGTTTGTACACTCTTTGACACCACCCTTCTTTGAGATTGGAATGAAAACTGGCCTTTTCCAGTGCTTTAGCCACTGCTGAGTTTTGCTGATTTCCCAAATTTGCTGACATATAGAGTGCAGCACTTTAACAGCATCATCTTATATGATTTTAAATAGCTCAATTAGAACTCCATTACCTCCACTAGCCTTGTTGGTAGTAATGCCTTCCTAAGGCCCACTTGACTTCACACTCCAGGATGTTAGGCTCTAGGTGATGTCAATCACACCATTGTGCTTACCTCAATCTTTAAGACCTTTTTTGTATAGTTCTTCTGTGTATTATTGCCACCTCTTTTTAATTTTCTCTGTTTCTGTTAAGTCCTTACTATTTTTGTCCTTTATTGTGCCCATCCTTGCATGAAGTTTTCCCTGGATATCTCCAATTTTCTTGACAAGATCTCATGTTTCCCATTCTACTCTTTTCCTCTACTTCTTTGCACTGTTTATTTAAGAGGGTCTTCTTATCTCCCCTTGCTGTTCTCTGGAGCTCTGAATTTAGTTGGGTATATCTTTCCCTGTCTCCTTTGCCTTTCACTTGCAGGAGGACCTGGGTTTGATCCCTGATTTGGGAAGATCCCCTGGAGAAGGGAAAGGCTACCCACTCCGGTGATGTGACCTGGAGAATTCCATGGACTATACAATCACAAAGCAGCTTTCACTTCACTTTACTTCTTTTCTCAGGTTTGGTGAACCTCTTCTAAATTTCTGAGAATGAGTATAAGCACTCGATTTCCTTTAAGCCAATTAAATACAGCTCATTTGCAAGTTTGTTGTTATTCAGCTGCTCAGTTGTGTCCAACTCTTTGCGACCCCGTGGACTGCAGCACTCCAGGCTCCACCATCTCCCGGAGCTGGCTCAAACTCATGTCCATTGAGTCGGTGATGCCATCCAACCATCTCATCTGTCGGCCCCTTCTCCTCCTGCCTTCAGTCTTTCCCAGCATCAGGGTCTTTTCTAATGAGTCAGCTCTTTGCATCAAGTAGCCAAAGTATTGGAGCTTCAGCTTCAGGATCAGTCCTTCCAATGAATATTCAGGACTGATTTCCTTTAGGATTGGTTCATTTGATCTCTTTGCAGTCCAAGGGACTCTCAAGAATCTTCTCTAATACCACAGCTCAAAAGCATCAATTATTCAGTGCTCAACCTTTTTTTATGGTTCAGCTCTCACATCCATACATGACTACTGAAAAAGTTAGATTTTACACAAAGGCAGAACCAGAAATTTAGAAGTTAATTTTTACACAAAGATAGAACCAGAAATCTTGTATTTTCCCCACTTGTATTTAAAATGGCCCTTTTCCCCCTCAGTCTGGTAGACTACAGATGAATCAAGTAGTTCCTAAGAGCCCCGCAGGCTAGTTACATTGCAAGAACAGAGGAGGGGAGAATGCAAGCTCTTGTTTTTTCTTTCTCTTCTTAAAATCCCACTTAGTAAGCCAAAGCTGGAATCTCAGGCAATGGGGACTTGTTTGTTGCTCAGGGCTTCAGTGCTCCACTGTGTCCACAATATCTGTAAAGACTCACAGGAGCAGTAGGACAGACAAAACAACAGCACATACAAAGATACCGATGACAAAACCTAAAGACACGAACAAGAGTTTTCAGGATACAGAGGACTGGAGTAGAGAGATGAGGACCAAGGAAGAGGTGAAAGGAGGAGGGACAGAAAGGACTGAAAATGAGACAGACAGAGAGATTGCCATTTCCACCCACCCACTGTGGGTGTCTATTCAGATCCCAACCTGTACGCTTCCAGAAAGGGCCCGTTAAGGAGAGGGCACCCTGTCCACTGTCCACCAGGGTGATCAAGCCTGGGAAGCAGTCTGTTGTACATCATGTTTGGGACTGCAGCCCACAGGTGGAACTCTCACCCGCATGTACACCAGTATTTAGAAATCTGTCACTTCAGCCCACCCCCATGGGACTTCTCCTAGAGGCATGAAAATAAAGGTGGGAATATTGGGACGATCAGACTTCTAGCCACTACATGATATGAGGTTTCTCCTCAATCTCTGGTCAGTGGGGAGCCCCCTGGATGAAGGTCTGCCAGGTATGAGGTGAGTATCTCTCGCCTCTGCTCGTAACCCATCAAGGTGAGCCATTGCCGGCCAGAGGGAGCAGGTCTCGCAAGCTGAGAGGAGGGATGCTGTAGCTAACTGAAGTCCACACTCTCAGATGGAAAGGACAGAGAGAGAAGAAGTAGAGTTCAGGAGAGGGAAAGGGACAAAGGGAAAGTAATGAGTGAAAAAGGACAAAGTTAAAATGTTAGTCGCTCAGTTGTGTCTGACTCTTCGTGACCCCGTGGACTGTAGCCCACCAGGCTCCTCTGTCCATGGCATTCTCCAGGCAAGAATGCTGCAGTGGCTTGTCATTTCCCTCTCCAGCGGATCTTCCCCACCCAGGGATCAAACCCTGATTTGATTTCGGGCTGATTCTTTACCATCTGAGCCACCAGGGAAGCCCCAAAAGGACAGAGGGAAAATGATGAAGGAAAAAAGACAAGGGGAGGGGGGGAAAGCATTGCCGTAGTGAGGGGACGGAGGCCCCAGGGGGCTGGCAGGCAGTCTTAGCAAACATGGTGATGCTGAAGTACCAAGAGGTCGAGGTGGACATTCGTCACCCACCGGGTAGGTGTGTATGGCGATCATGGAGGCACCCATATCCTCTCCCCAGATAGAGACAACTGCCCTGTGTTGGGGTTACTGACCAGGGTTCTTGTCCTTTCCCAGTCGATAGAAATTAATCAGAGCCTGGAAAAAAAATCCAGACAAGGCTTTATTGGGGCTGTAGCATGGGTAAATGAGAACAATCAACTCCAAAAGTGAGGGGTTGAGCTTGTTCCTTAATGGGGTGAGGGTAGGGGTGTCTCCAGGGGGCATGTGCAGTACCCTGTTTTTGCTCTAGTCTCCTATGAAGTGGCAAGTGGGGTTTTGGTCTCTGTATTTTGGGGTCCAGAATTTGCCCCAAGTGTGCATGCATGCAGTTATTTTCCGTCCCATATAGTCTGTCTGTATTTTGTTGCTGGAGAAGAGGTGTATTCAGGCACAACCAGTGCAGCACTGCAGGAAAGGGTCCCAGGTCCCAGCCTGTCTCAGTTTGGGAAATGGACTTTTTTCTCTTACTTTCCTTTCTCAATTGTCAGTTATTATTGTATATAATTGCAACTATTTTTAAAAATTGATTTTATTCTGCAACTTTTCTTACTCCATACTGGTTTTAGTGGGGATTTTGCCTATAATTCTTAGACTTTTCTACATATAAAGTCATAGCACATGTGAATAGAGATCATTTAACTTCTCTTTCAATTTGGATGCCTTTTTGCTCATTCTTGCTCAATTGCTTGGGCCAGGACTTCCAATACCATGGCAAATAGAAGTGGTAAAACTGTCTTGGTCTTAGGAAAGCCTTTCACCTTTGAATATGTTAACAATGGGGTTTTTAAAAATCATGTTGAGAAAATCCCCTTTTATTCCTAATTTGTTAAGAGTTTTTACCATTAAAGGGTGTTAAAATTTGGCAAATGGATTTTCAGTGGCAATTGAAATTATCACGTGGGTTTTTCTTCCATTCTATTATTAACGTGGTGTATTATATTTCATACATTGTACCATCCTTGCATTTCAAGAACAAACCCCATTTGAAAAGAACAACAAAATAGATAAATCTTTTTGTCAGTGACTAAGAAAAAAGACAGGATTCAACTACTGAATCAGAAATGAAAGTGGGGACATCACTACCAATTTTATAGAAATGAAAAGTGTTGTAAGAGTACTAGGAACAATTGTACACCAATAATTGGATGGCCTAGATGAAATGGACAAATTCCTAAAAATACACAATCCAGGAGACTGGACAATAAAGAATGGAAAATCTGAATAAACCTACAACTAGTGTGGGATTGAATCTATAATCAAAGAGCTCTCAACAAAGGAGAGTCCTGGCCCAGGTGCTCCCCTGTTGATTCTATAAATCATGTACAAAGAGCTAGCACCAGTGCTTCTCAAATTCTTCCCAAAAAAACTGGAGAGGAAAGGACATTTTTAACTCATTTCATAAGTCCAGTGTACCAATGCGATGGTATCCACACTGATACCAATGCAAGACAGTGATACTACCAGAACAGAAAACTACAGGCAAATATCCCTTATAAGTATTGATGCAAATGTCTTCATCAAAATATTAGCCAACTAAATTGATCATCATTTTAAGAAATTATACACCATAACCTTGTGCATGCCTACTCTTAGCTCATTCCACCACCACAGGGCTCTCAAAGTTAGACATTTAATTTCCCTTTTGAGCCTAAGTATCACTTTATCTCTACTTTCATAATATCATTTTAACCTGGTATTACAGTTACTTGTATATAGCATGTTTCTCAGATTTTCCTATGTATTTAATCATATAACCTGTAAATAACAATAAATTTCCCCTTTTTAATCATAATTTCTTTCCTTGGCCAAGACTTATAGCTGCTTATATTAAATTATATCTAATTTAAGCAAAAAGTAGATTGTTTTAAATTATGTGAATTAGATGACTAAAACTACAGGGGTAGGAGATGCTGAGCTTGGATGTAACACAGCAAGGAAAAAGGCTGCCACTCAATATTTGTGAATAGACGCCAGAAACTCTGCCATAGAGGGCCCAGAAAAGCTAGTTGCCACCATCATGAAGCTGGCAGAAAGATCCAGTCTTCAAACGTACAAATGATGCCACGCGTTGCTCTCAAGTGTGTTTTTGTGGTAAAACCTAAGTGGATTCCTACAGACAGGAAGTCTTAAAATTGTTGTAGCTTTCAGTCTACTTGGTATAGCAAAATAAGAGTTGGAATGGGTAGAGTGAATCTTTCTAAACTGTCTGCCATGCACCTCTTATTTTTCTTGTTATGTTTACCAGGACCTTGACACCATTTTCTTAAAATTGTAGTATAGTTGCTTTACCATGTTGTGTTTCTGTTGTACAGCAAAGTGAATCAGCCACACGTATCTCCTCTTCCTTGGATTTCCTTGCCATTTAGGTCACCACAGAGCACTGAGTAGAGTCCCCTGTGCTATACAGTCCGTCCTCATTAGTTACATATTTTATACAGAACAGTGTATATATGCCAGTCCCAATCTTCCAATCCGTTCCACCCTCTCCCCCACTTGGTATCCATACATTTATTCTCTATGTCTATGTGTCTATTTCTGCCTTGCAGATAAGTTCATCTATACCATTTTCTTGGATTCCACATATATACATTAACATATGATATTTGTCTCTTTCTGACTTATTCACTCTGTATGACAGTTCATCCATGTCTTTACAAATGGCACAATTTTGTTCCTTTTATGGGTAATATTCTATTGTATATATGTACATCTTTATCCATTTCTCTGTTGATTGACATTTAGGTTGTTTTTATGTCTTGACTATCATAAATAGTGCTGCAATGAACATTTGGGGTGCATATATCTTTTGATTTGTGGTTTTCTCCAGGTATATGCCCAGGAGTTGGATTGCTGGGTCAGATAGTAGTTCTGTTTTTAGTTTTTTAAGAAATCTCCATAGTGGCTGTACCAATTCACATTCTACAGTGTACATCAACAGTGTAGAAGGGTTCCCTTTTCTCCATGCCCTCCCTAGCATTTATTGTTTGCAGAGTTTTAAACATTATTTATTTTTGACTGTGCTGAATCTTCATTTCTGAGTGGACTTTTCTCTAGTTGTGGCAAGCAGGGGCCACTCTCTAGTTATGGTGTGCAGGCTTCTCATTGTTGTGGCTTCTCTTGTTGCTAAGCACAGGCTCTAGGGCGTGCGGCTTCAGTAGCTGCAACATGAGGGCTCAGTAGCTGTGGTTCCTGGGCTCAGTAGTTGTGGCACACAGGCTGTTTGCAGACTTTTGGATGGTCATTCATTCTGACTGGTGTGAGGTGGCACTTCATTGTAGTTTTCATTTGCATTTCTCTGATAATTAAGACATTGAGCGTCTTTTCATTGCTTGTTGCCCATCTGCAGGTCGTCTTTGGAGAAATTTCTGTTTAGGAATTCTGTCCATTATTTGATTGAATTATTTGTTTGATGTTGAGCTGCATTAGCTGCTAATAGAGTTTTGAGATGAATATGTCAGTTATTTTGCTTGCAAACATTTTCTCCCATTGTGAGTGTTGCCTTTTCATTGTTTGTGGTTTCCTTTGTTGTGCAAATGTTTTTAAGTTTCATCAGGTCCCATTTGTTTTTATTTTCATTACTGAAGAGAGTGGATAAAAAGAAGATCTTGCTGTGATTTATGCTTGACACTATTTTGAATCGAAGAAGTACTAGCATTTGACCTTTCCTCTGGTGTTAACTGAAATTCTTAAAAACAAATTTCACAATCAAGTGTGATATTTACTAGAAGTTTATAGTTGCTACCTGTTACAGATTAAGGAGGTTCCCTACTACTTTTAGTTTCCTATTTTATTTTTTAATCATGTGGATGTCAAACACCTTCTCAAGCAATTAATATTATATTTATTAAAGCTGTGGATTTAATTAGTCGATTTTATTTTATATTTTTTAATTTTACTAGAGTATAGGTGATTTATAATGTGTTTCAGGTGTACAGCAAAGTGACTGAGTTACGCATATACATATATTCATACTTTTTTAGATTCTTTTTCCATTGAAGAATCAAAGCTACTCCATTTTGTAAGGTTCCGGGAAAAGAGCCTTTGGAAATCCCCTGACCTCACCTCACCACCTGCAAACCAATCAGAACCCTTGGCCAGCCTGGGAAATTCGAGTCAAGCCCGGGAAAGGAGAACCAATCAGAACTCAACACCTAACCCTTCACCAGAAGGTGACCAATCAGACCTGGAGACTCCCGTTTTTTAAATTTTTCGCACGATAATACCCTATATAAGCAATGTAACCCAGAGCTCAGGGCTCCTCCCTATAGCTGCTGCGTCGGTATTGGTGGGAGCCCCAGCTCCAGCTTGGTAATAAAAACTCTCTTGCTTTTGCATCGGATATCGGCTCCCTGGTGGTCATTGGGAGATTTTGCGACTTGGGCATAACACCATACAGGGAAAGGAATATTCAGTAGAGTTCCCTGTGCTGTATAGCAAGTCCTGGTAGGTTATCTATTTTATGTATAGTACTCCAGTACTCTTGCCTGGAGAATCCCATGGATGGAGGAGCCTGGTAGGCTGCAGTCCATGGAGTTGCGAAGAGTTGGACACGACTGAGTGACTTCACTTTCACTTTTTACTTTCATGCATTGGAGAAGGAAATGGCAAGCCACTCCAGTGTTCTTGCCTGGAGAATCCCAGGCAAGGGGGGAAGCCTAGTGGGCTGCCGTCTATGGGGTCGCACAGAGTCGGCCACAACTGGAGCGACTTAGCAGCAGCAGCAGCAGTGTGTATATATCCCAAGCTCCTAACTTATCCTTCTCCACCCCATTTCCCCTTTGTTAACTTTTTTTGTTGTTGTTCAGTTGCCAAGTCGTATCCAACTCTGTGATCCCTTGGACTGCAGCATGCCAGGCTTCCCTGTCCTTCACTATCTCCCCGAGTTTGCTCTAACTCATGTCCATCGAGTTGGTGATGCCATCCAACCATCTCATCCTCTGTCATCCCCTTCTCCTCCTGCCCTCAACCTTCTCCAGCATCACAGTCTTTTCCAATGAGTTGGCTCTTCGCACCAGGTGGATCAAGTATTGGAGCTTCAGCTTCAGCATCAGTCCTTCCAGTGAAGATTCAGGATTGATTTCCTTTAGGATTGACTGGCTTGATCTCCTTGCTGTCCAAGGGACTCACAAGAGTTCTTCTCCAGCACTATCATTGGAAGGCATCAATTCTTTGGCGCTCAGCCTTCTTTGTGGTCCAACTCTCACATCATTCATGATGACTGTAAAAACCATAGGTTTGACTATATGGACCTTTGTCGGGAAGTGATGTTCCTGCTTTTTGATACACTGTCTAGGTTTGTCACAGATGCTTGCTCCTTCGAAGGAAAGTTTTTAATTTCATGGCTGCAGTCACTGTCTGCAGTGACTTTGGAGCCCAAGACAATAAAAGTCTGTCACTGTTTCCATTTTTCCCCCATCTATTTGCCATGAAGTGATGGGAGTGGATGCTGTGATCTTAGTTTTTTGAATGTTGAGTTTTAAGCCAGCTTTTTCATTTTCTTCTTTCACCTTCATCAATACGTTCTTGAGTTCCTCCTCGCTTTCTGCCATTAAAGTGGTGTCATCTGCATATATGAAGTTGTTGATATTTCTCCTGGCCATCTTGATTCCAACTTGGGATTCATCCAGCCCAGCATTTTATATGATGTACTCTGCATATAAGATAAATATGCAGGGTGACTATATACAGCCTTGAGGTACTCCTGTCCCAATTATGAACCATTCTGTTGTTCTATGTCCAGTTAACTGTTGCTTCTTGACCTGCATACAGGTTTCTTAGGAGGCAGGTAAAGTGGTTTGGTATTCCCATCTCTTGAAAATGTTCCCATAGTTTGTTGTGATCCATACAGTCAAAGACTTTAACGTAGTCAATGAAGCAGAAGTAGATGTTTTTCTGGAACTCTCTTGCTTTTTCTATGATTCAGTGGATGTTGGCAATTTGATCTCTGGTGCCCCTGCCTTTTCTAAATTCAGCTTGTACATCTGGAAATTCTTGGTTCATATACTGTTGAGGCCTAGCTTGAAGGATTTTGAGTATTACCTTGCTAGCATGTGAAATGCGGAGAAGGTGATGGCACCCCACTCCAGTATGCTTGCCTGGAAAATCCCATGGATGGAGGAGCCTGGTAGGCTGCAGTCCATGGGGTCTCGAAGAGTCGGACACGACTGAGCGACTTCACTTTCACGCATTGGGGAAGGAAATGGCAACCCACTCCAGTGTTCTTGCCTGGAGAATCCCAGGGATGGGGAGCCTGGTGGGCTGCCGTCTGTGGGGTCGCACAGAGTCGGACGCGACTGAAGTGACTTAGCAGCAGCAGCATGTGAAATGAGCGCAATTGTGCTATAGTTTGAAGATTCTTTGGCATTGCCCTTCTTTGGGATTGGAATGAAAACTGACCTTTTCCAGTCCTGGGGCCACTGCTGAGTTTTCCAAATTTGCTGGCATACTGAGTGCAGCACTTTCACAGCATCATCTCTTAGGATTTGATATAGCTCAACTGGAATTCCATCACCTCCACTAGTATTGTTTGTAGTGATGCTTCTTCAGGCCCACTTGATTTTGCACCCCAGGATATCTAATGACCACACCGTCATGGTTATTTGGGTTATTAGGACCTTTTTTTGTACAGTTCTTCTGTGTATTCTTGCTGCCTCTTCTTATCTCTTATGCTTCTGTGAGGTCCATACCATTTCTGTCCTTTATTGTGCCCATCTTTGCATAAGTGTTCCCTTGGTATCTCTAATTTTTTTGAAGAGATTTCTAGTCTTTCCCATCCTGTTGTTTTCCTCTATTTCTTTTCATTGCTCACTTAAGAAGGCTTTCTTATCTCTCCTTGCTATTCTTTGGAACTCTGCATTCAGATAGGTATACCTTTCCTTTCCTCCTTTGCCTTTCACTTCTCTTCTTTTCTCAGCTATTGGTAAGGCCTTCTCAGACAACCATTTTGTCTTCTTGCATTTCTTTTTCTTGGGGATGGTTCTGGTCACTGCCTCCTGTACAATGTTATGAAACTCTTGTCTATTGTTCTTCAGGGATTCTATTAGACCTAATCCCTTGCATCTATTTGTCCCTTACACTGTATAATCATAAGGGATTTGATTTAGGTCATGCCTGATGCAAAAAAAGCAAAATGGCTCTCTGAGGAGGCCTTACAAATAGCTGTGAAAAGAAGAGAAGCGAAAAGTAAAGGAGAAAAGGAAAGATAAAAGCATCTGAATGCAGCGTTCCAAAGAATAGCAAGAAGACATAAGAAAGCCTTCTTCAGCGATCAATGCAAAGAAATAGAGGAAAACAACAGAATGAGAAAGACTAGAGATCTCTTCAAGAAAATTAGAGATACCAAGGGAACATTTCATGCAAAGATGGGCTTGATAAAGGACAGCAATGGTATGGACCTAACAGAAGCAGAAGATATTAAGAAGAGGTGGCAAGAATACACAGAAGAACTGTACAAACAAGATCTTCACGACCTGGATAATCACGATGGTGTGATCACTCATCTAGAGCCAGACATCGTGGAATGTGAAGTCAAGTGGGCCTTAGAAAGCATACTATGAACAAAGCTGGTAGAGGTGATGGAATTCCAGTGGAGCTACTTCAAATCCTGAAAGATGATGCTGTGAAAGTGCTGCACTCAATATGCGAGCAAATTTGGAAAACTCAGCAGTGGCCCCAGGACTGGAAAAGGTCAGTTTTCATTCCAATCCCAAAGAAAGGCAATGCCAAAGAATGCTCAAACTACCACACAATTGCACTCATCTCACATGCTAGTAAAGTAATGCTCAAAATTCTCCAAGCCAGGCTTCAGCAATACGTGAACTGTGAACTTCCAGATGTTCAAGCTGGTTTTAGAAAAAGCAGAGGAACCAGAGATCAAATTGCCAACATCTGCTGGATCATGGAAAAAGCAAGAGAGTTCCAGAAAAACATCTATTTCTGCTTTACTGACTATGCCAAAGCCTTTGACTGTGTGGATCACAATAAACTGTGGAAAATTCTGAAAGAGATGGGAATACCAGACCACTTGACCTGCCTCTTGAGAAATCTGTATGCAGATCAGGAAGCAACAGTTAGAACTGGACATGGAACAACAGACTGGTTCCAAATAGGAAAAGGAGTACGTCAAGGCTGTATATTGTCCCCCTGCTTATTTAACTTATATGCAGAGTACATCATGAGAAACGCTGGACTGGAAGAAACACAAGCTGGAATCAAGATTGCTGGGAGAAATATCAATAACCTCAGATATGCAGATGACACCACCCTTATGGCAGAAAGTGAAGAGGAACTAAAAAGCCTCTTGATGAAAGTGAAAGAGGAGAGTGAAAAAGTTGGCTTAAAGCTCAACATTCAGAAAACGAAGATCGTGGCATCCGGTCCCATCACTTCATGGGAAATAGATGGAGAAACAGTGGAAACAGTGTCAGACTTTATCTTTTTGGGCTCCAAAATCACTGCAGATGGTGACTGCAGCCATGAAATTAAAAGATGCTTACTCTTTGGAAGGAAAGTTATGACCAACCTAGATAGCATATGCAAAAGCAGAGACATTACTTTGCCGACTAAGGTCCATCTAGTCAAGGCTATGGTTTTTCCAGTAGTTATGTATGGATGTGAGAGTTGGACTGTGAAGAAGGCTGAGCGCCAAAGAATTGATGCTTTTGAACTGTGGTGTTGGAGAAGACGCTTGAGAGTCCCTTGGACTGCAAGGAGATCCCACCAGTCCATTCTGAAGGAGATCAGCCCTGGGATTTCTCTGAAAGGAATGATTCTAAAGCTGAAACTCCAGTACTTTGGCCACCTCATGCGAAGAGCTGACTCATTGGAAAAGACTCTGATGCTGGGAGGGATTGGGGGCAGGAGGAGAAGGGGACGACAGAGGATGAGATGGCCGGATGGCATCACTGACTCGATGAACGTGAATCTGAGTGAACTCCAGGAGTTGGTGATGGACAGGGAGGCCTGGCGTGCTGTGATGCATGGGGTCGCAAAGAGTCGGACACGACTGAGCAACTGAACTGAACTGAACTGAATGGCTGAGTGGTTTCCCTACTTTCTTCAATTTAAGTCTGAATTTTGCAATAAGGAGTTCCTAAGTTTTTTTTTTTTTTTTAATCTGTGAGCCTGCTTCTATTTTGTAAATAAGTTCATTTATACCATTTTTAAAGAACTAGATTCCACATTAGAGTGAAATCATCTTTTTCTGCCTGACTTCAGTTAATATAATCTCTGTGTTTATCCATATTGTTGCAAATGGCATTACTTCATTCATTTTAATAGGTCAGTAATATTCCATTGTATATATGTTCCACATCTTCTTCATTCATTCCTCTGTCAATGGACATTTAGGTTGCTTCCTTGTCTTGACTACTGTGAACAGTGCTACAGTGATTATTGGGGTGTGTGTATCTTTTAGCTATGGCTTCTCTGGATCTATGTCCTAGAGTGGGATAGCTGGATCATATTGTAGTTATGTTTTTAACTTTTTAAGGAACACCCATACTGTTCTCCATAATGGTTACCAATTTACACTCCCTCTACAGTGTAGGAGAGTTCTCTTTTCTCCATGCCCTCGCCAGCATTTATTGTTTGTAGATCTTTTGATGATGGCCATTCTGACCAGCGTGAGGTGACATGTTATTGTAGTTTTGATTTACATTTCTCTGATAGTGATGTTGAATATCTTTCCATCTGCTTTTTGGCCATCAGATTTTTAAAATATTGAACCATTTTTATTTCTTAGGATTGTGTGGTAATGGTTTTAATTATTAATTCAGTTTCTTAACTTGATATGGGGTTGTCCAGGATATTTCTTTTTGAGTAAATTTTGGTAATTTGTCTCTAAGAAATTTGTCAATTTCATATGAATTGTCTAATTTATTGACATAAAAATGTTCGTAATACTCTATTATCCTTATCATACTTGTAAAAATTGTTGTAATATCCCTTTTTTGATGTCTGATATTGGTAATTTGTTTCTTTTCTCTTGACTCTATCAGTCTAGCTAAGGATTTATCAATTTTTATCGATGCATTCAAGAAAATATTTTTTGGCTTTACTGAATTTCTCTATGATTTGCCTGTTTTTATATCATTTATTTCCGCTCTTAGTTTTCTTCTGCTTCCTTTTGGTTTAATTTGTTCTTCCTTTCTTGCCTTAAACAGAAAAAAAAACCACTTCTACTAAAACAGAATTCACATATCATACAATTCTATAGCTTAAAATGTACTACTTGATGACTTTAATATATTCAAAGAATTATGTATTCTTCATCACAATCATCTTGGGAATACTTTCATTAATCCAAAAAGAAATCTAATACCATCATTCTCTAATACTCCCATCCCCAGGAAACCACTAATCCTCTGTTTAGATTTGTCTATTCTGATGCTTTTGAACTGTGGTGTTAGAGAAAACTCTTGAGAGTCCCTTGGACTGCAAGGAGATCCAACCAGTCAAATCCTAAATGAAATCAGTCCTGAATATTCATTGAAAGGACTGATGCTGAAGCTGAAACTCCAATACTTTGGCCACCTGATGCAAAGAACTGACTCATTGGAAAAGACCCTGATGCTGGGAAAGATTGAAGGCAGGAGAAGAAGGGGATGACAGAGGATGAGATGGTTGGATGGCATCACCAACTCGATGAACATGAGTTTGAGTAAACTCCAGGAGTTGGTGATGGACAGGGAAGCCTGGAGTGCTTCAGTCCACGAGGTTGCAAAGAGCTGGACACAACTGAGCGACTAAACTGACTGACTGATTCTGGGCATTTCAAATACATGGAATTGTATCACCAATATTCAGCCCCTGCTGATTAACTTCTTTTGCCTAGTATATTTAAAGGTTCATCTACCTTGTAGCATGTATCACTACTTCATTTATTTTTATTGCTAATATTCTCTATTGTATAGTTTTCCAGCTTCTTAAGGTGGAAACCAGATTATTTGGTTTTTATAAAGCCCTTTAATGTTCCAAGAAAAAGTGAATAGGATGAAGAACATGATGTCTGATCAATGTACCTATCAGTGAAGTGAAGTGAAGTCGCTCAGTCGTGTCCGACTCTTTGCGACCCCATGGACTGTAGCCTATCAGGCTCCTCCGTCCATGGGATTTTCCAAGCAAGAGTGCTGGGGTGGATTCCCTTTTCCTTCTCCAGGGGACTTTCCCGACCCAGGAAACGAACCCGGGTCTCCCGCATTGCGGGCAGACGCTTTACTGTGGGAACTATCAGGCTCAACTATAATACAACCTGAAAACTTCACCACAGTGAGTACATTTCTTTCAGCTATTTTTAATCAAATGACTGAAATCAGGGTTTCTCAACCATTGCACCACTGACATTTGGGAGTGATAATTTTTTTTTTTGAGTTATACTTCACATAACATTGTGTTAGTTTCAGGCGTATAATATAATGCTTCAATATTTATATTACAGAATGATCATCACAATAATCATTAACATCCATCACCACACAGTTACATTTTTTCCTTGTGACGTTTTTTTAAGCAAAGAACTTCATTCATCTTTATTTCAAACTTCATTCTTAGGCTTTCCATCTTAATTAGCTGCTAAGAATGAACCGTATATAAGCAAAAACTGAAAAGAACTGCAGTGTCCAGTGGCTGGGCTTAAAGACACTAGAGACGCAGATTTTATCAGATCCATAAACAAAATTTCAAAAGCAGTCATAACATAAAATGGCAGCTCCCAGTAACTTCCTTAAGATTCATCTTCTTCAGAAGTTGACTCAATTCAGTTTGCTGCCTTCTTGGGAGCCTCATCAAAATTACCCACTAGACCTTACCTTCATCATCATCTTCTTCTCTGGCAAGTGGTGCCTCCGTACACAGATTGTTTGGGCAGAGCTTGGCGAGTCTCCTCAAACTAGTCATACTATCTGCACCAAGTCGGTTTAAGATGCTGGGTAACATTTCTGTCAGCTGCTGTGTCTCAGCATTGCCTGTAATGGTGGAAGTGTTTGCTGCCAGAGATGCCTGAACTTTAGCGTTGTTAAAGTGGATCAATGTTCCTTGATTTGTGAACCTACTCACTTCTTCAATACCAGGGATATTGTCTAACCCTAACTTCTTTACGGAGAACTGAATTTTCTGTCATCTACCGCGGTTGTTCTATGAACCACCTTCTTTCTGCAAGCAGTTCCTTTCCCACCAGTGCACACTTGTGCGGGCAACTTTCTCCTGGTTCATGATAGTCTTCTTTCATCTTGTTGGAGCGGAAATGGGGCTGTGCTGGGGACTAGGTTTGGTGCTCAGATGGTCTTGGGCAGACCAGCTGAGATTAGGCACACATATGTGGGGATGCGAGATGGCAGCTAGACGTGACTTATTTTATAACTGGAAGTTTGTACTTCTTGATCACCTTCACCCTTTTTACCCTTGACCCTAACCCTTTACCTTTGGAAACCACTAAATCTTTTCTCTGTATCTATATGTTTGGGTTTTTGTTACCATTTTGTCTTTTTAGATTCCACATACAAGTAAGATCATATAGTACTCAATAGTTATCTTTCTCTGTCCAACTTATTTCACTTGGCATGATAATCTTCCAGGTCCATTCATGGTGTCACAAATGACAAAACTTCTTTATGGATGATTAATATTCTATTGTGTGTATATATCACATTTTCTTTATCCATTCATTCATCGATGGACACTTCGGTTGCTTCCATGTCCCGTGCTGCAAAGAACATGGGAGTGCATGTATATTTTCAAGTTAGTGCTTTCAGTTCTGCTGATAAAAAGCCAGAAGTAGAACTGCTGGATCATAGTTCTGTTTTTAACATTTTGAAGAAACTTTACACTGTTTTCCAGAGTAGCTACACCATAAGTACACTAATTTTAAATCTTTATACTCTAAAAGTTAACTTTTTCTGTAGCTGCTGCTCTATCCTATAGGTTTGATAATTAGTATTTTCATCATCTTTCATATCTATTTCATACTTTCCATTCTGGTATCAGAAGTTCATTCTCTAGATTTCTTGGGAAGGTGTCATAGGAACAATATTTTCTGAGTTCCTGCATGTTGATAGATTTGTCTGTGCCTTTAAAGGTTATGCTATACATAAAACCTTTTGTTCACATTTTCTTTCCTTGACTATCTTAAATATATTTTATATCCGTTTTCTTCTAGGATACGGTGTTGCTGTCAACATCTCATAATGATCTAATTCTCTCCCCTTTATAAGTAATGTGGCCTTTTTGCCAAAATGCTCAAAGGAATTTTTTTCCCTCTTTAAAATCTAGTAATTATGTATTGATGTTGGTTATTCTGAGTTGTTATTCTCTGGCACAGAAGTCTCTGCTCTTTCAATATATAGTTTTAAACATTTTTAGGAAAGTGTTGTGTCCATCTCAGCTTACTCATAGTGATAATGTTGGATAGGAATGCCTGAGACACTTGCCTGGGTCCCTGTTACTTGTGGAGAGCTCCCGCAGACATTTCCTGGACCAGAGCCAATGTTGTGGCTAGAACAGCCCTGTGGTTCTTAACTATGACTGCAAAAACCATTAGGGAACTTTAAAGAACAAGATTACTCAAAGAGCCTACAGCACTATCCAGGGCCACAGAGTTGGTCATGGGCAGAGTAGGGGGGAGCACAAATCTGGAGGATTCTGCCTTTATTAAGTTCCCAGGATAGGGTGCCTGAGATTTTGTGCCTGCCTCAGTATCGGCAAATTGCAAGTAAAAGAGTGGGACCAGGGCATAGGAAGGGAAAAACAGATATGGTAGAATTGTCATTTATCTAGGAAAGAGGTCCCCAGCCACCTGTTAGGAACTAGGCTGCCCTATAGGAGGTCAGAGGTGAATGAGCGTGAAGCTTCATCTGCCACTCCCATCACTCTTCCATCACCCTTAGATAGGGTCATTTAGTTGCAGTTAAACAAGCTCAGGGTTCCCACTGATTCTGCATTATGGTGAGTTGTAGAATTATTTCATTATATATCACAGTGTAATAATAAACTACACAATAAATGTAATGTTCTTGAATTATCCCCGAACCATCCCCCCGCCCCGGGTCTATGGGAAAATAATCTTCCACAAAAGCAGTCTCTGGTGCCAAAAAAGTTGGGGAGAGCTGATCTAGGACACAGGACTTTCTATTGATAAAAGGGGAATTCCATGGGTGGGGATAGCCTGATTGCTGCTTATCTGTTTTGCTTCTGGCTGTGTCATACAGCTGACCGTATGTTTAAGATGGATGCCTTTGAATTGGATGTGTCAGCAATTGACAGCTTCTTGTCAGGCACTCACACTACAGAAAGTTTTCTTGAAATATTTTAAAGCATGATTCTCTTTACTTGGTTTTCTTATTTAGAGATTCTCATTATCTTTCTTAGATCTTCTTTGCTTATTTTCAGTGTCATTTTCTTCTGACTTATTTTTATTTTAAAAACTGTCCTCTATCTTTTACTTATCCATCTGTCTATTAATGGACCCTTGGATTGCTTCTGTTTTGGCTACTGTTAAATATAGCTGCTATTAAAGTGACTGTACAAATAAATATCTCTTTGAGCATCTACTTTCATTACTTTTGGAAACATACTCAAAAGAGGAATATATAGTGATTGAACGATTTTACATTCCCACCAGCAATGTGTGAACATTCTTTGCTAGGGATGGCAAAACTACTTTTGCTATTCTTTTCCTTGTATCTTAAGAGCTTTCCCCTCTCCTTTCCTCTCTTACTGCCTTTTCTTGGTAATAACACATTTTGATTACTTTTCATTTCTATTTTCGTATGTTCTTCAGATATTTTCTTGGTGGTTACCATGTGGACTACATATAACATCCTAAAGTTATAATAATCTGAATAACAGTTTCTGTAACCGCAAATGAAAACTCTACCCCTGTACAGATCCACTCCCATTTGCTAGTGAAGTCACAAATTATAACTTTATATATTGTACACATTAACAGATTCATTTTTATGCATTTGTCTTCTAAATTCTCTAGGAAAAGAGATATAAACCAAAATCACAATGTTGATTTTCCTATTGCTCATACATTTACCTTTATTATAGATTTTCATGTCTTCTTGTGGCTTCAAGTCACTGTCTAGAGCCCTTTCAACCAGAAGCATTTCTTACAGGGCAGGTCTAGTGGTAATGAACTCCTTCAGCTTTTGTCTATCTGCAAATGTCTTAATTTCTCCCTTATTTTTGTAGAAGAGATTTACTATGTACATAGTTCTGGACTGTCAGTGCTTTAAATGTGAAGCACTGCCTTCTGACGTTCTAGGTTTCTGCTAATAAACCCACTGATAATCTTATTCAGGATTCCTCGGACAGTAATTCAGCCCTCTCTTGAGGCTCGTCTTCAAGAGTTTCATTATAGTATATCTCAGGGTCGTTCTCTTGAGTTTATCCTACTGGGGATTCTTAAAGCTTCTGGAATTTGTCAGACTACTGACTGACATGACCAAAAATCTGTGAAGTTACTGACCATTATTTTTTCAAAGTATCTCCCAGAAATCTTCTTCCTCAAGAAATCATATAATGTTATGCACTAGGCTGTTCGATGGTGTCATGTAAAGTCCCTCTGGCTCTGTTCACTTTTCTATACTCTTTCTGCTCCTCAGACTTGATAATTTGTAATGACTTGTCCTCAAGTTGCCTGATTTATTCCTCTGCCTACTTGAACCTGCTGTTGAATCCCTCTAGTGTATTTTTCAGTTCCAGAATTGGTTCTTTTAA
Organism: Budorcas taxicolor; assembly: GCF_023091745.1. NCBI lineage: Eukaryota > Metazoa > Chordata > Mammalia > Artiodactyla > Bovidae > Budorcas > Budorcas taxicolor. The sequence continues at coordinate 32,472 of NW_026291773.1, forward strand.
ACTGATTTTCATTTTGTTCATATATCACCTGCTGACTTAGTTCTTTGTCCATGCTCTCCTTCAGCTCCTTGAACATATTGGGAACAGGTGTTTTCGGGCAGGAGGGAGGCTTGAAAGGGAAAAGATATATGTATACTTATGGCTGATTCACGTTGTTGTAAGGGAATGTGGGAAAGATAACACATTATTGGACTTTTCCCATTTCATGGTAACACATAATAACACATAATGACTTTTTTCCATTTCATGATAAAAATCTGAAAGTGTTTCATCTTACAGAGCCTTAAACTTTTCTGCTTTTTAAATGTAAAGTAAAAAATAGAACACATAGGTAAATTTAAGTATTTCTTCATCTATGAGTTAACAACTACAGGGTTATTATACATAATATGATTTAACCCCTGATATATCCAAACTCATATAAAACCTAAATTGCAATGGAGCTTAATTGCATTTATGGTTTTAAGGAAGATATTAAAATAATAATTTTGGCTCTTTGCAGACTTAAGTGAATGCCTTTTCTACAACTGACTAAGGATAAAATTCATCTCTCTAAAAAGTCATGAAATGTGCACATCACTCTATGTATTCTCTTTAAGATGTTCTGTTCTGAATCTTTTAAAGTGCTTAGCCTAAAACAGATCTGTATACAAATCTGGTAGGAATTGGAACAACCAAACGACAAAAATCTAAGGGTTTTCTTTTCAGATTTTAGAGCTCATTTTACCTGTGATTATCTTTTTTTGTACAACTAATCTCAGCTGAATAGTGCACCAATAGGAACTCAACAAGGCTTCAAAAAGCAGAATATAAACTTTTACATTTGATAAGACTATTAATTTTTTATAATTTAGTCTTCCTGCATCAAAATATATATTTAACTGAAGGCTACATTCACACACAAAGGAAACTTCAAAGACCTCAAAAACCAGTTAATAAAACAGGCACCCAAGAACTTTACTGTTCCACTACAGTTACTTTTGCAAAACTCATTAGTGTGGTAGAATAAAATCCAAGGACACTAGGAAATTGGACTATGAAGTCTATTTCATTCTGATAAATCTTGTAATTAAACAAATGGTACTCTCTAGTACTGATAATTCATTCTTATTTCTCTAAGTTATCCAGTACCATTCCTGCTAAATAATACCCTTCTACCAGAGTGAAATGTGGTCCACTGGAGAAGGGAATGGCAAACCACTTCAGTATTCTTGCCTTGAGAACCCCAAAAACAGTATGAAAAGGCAAAAAGATAGGACACTGAAAGATGAACTCCCCAGGTTGGTAGGTGCCCAATATGCTACTGGAGATCAGTGGAGAAATAACTCCAGAAAGAAAGAAGAGATGGAGCCAAAACAAAAACAACACCCTGCATTTGTGGATGTGACTGGTGACAGAAGCAAGGTCTGATGCTGTAAAGAGCAATATTGCATAGGAACCTGGAATAGGTCCATGAATCAAGGCAAATTGGAAGTGGTCAAACAGGAGATGGCAAGAGTGAACGTTGGCATTTTAGGAATCAGAGAACTAAAATGGACTGAAATGGGTGCATTTAACTCAGATGAGCATTATATCTACTACTGTGGGCAAGAATCCCTTAGAAGAAATGGAGTAGCCATCAGAGTCAACAACAGTCCAAAATGCAGTACTTGGATGCAATCTCAAACACAACAGAAGGATCTCTGTTTGTTTCCAAGGCAAGTCATTCAATATCACGGTAATTCAAGTCTATGTTCTGACCAGTAATGGTGAAGAAGTTGAAATTGAATGGTTCTATGAAGACCCACAAGTCCTTTTAGAACTAACACCCCCAAAAGATGTCCTTCTCATTATAGGGGACAGGAATGCAAAAGTAGGAAGTCAAGAAACACCTGGAGTAACAGGCAAATTTGGCCTTGGAGTACAGAACGAAGCAGGGTAAAGGCTAACGGAATTGTGGCAAGAGTACACACTGATCATAGCAAACACCCTCTTCCAACAACACAAGAGAAGACTCTACACATGGACATCACCAGATGGCCAACACCAAAATCAGATTGACTATATTCTTTGCAGCCAAAGATGGAGAAGCTCTATATAGTCAGCAAAAACAACACCAGGAGCAGACTGTGGCTCAGATCATGAACTCCTTATTACCAAATTCAGACTCAAATTGAAGAAAGTAGGGAAAACCACTAGACCATTCAGGTATTACCTAAATCAAATCATTTACGATTATACAGTGGAAGTGGGAAACAGATTTAAGGGACTAGATCTGATAGACAGAGGGCCTAATGAACTATGGATGGAGGTTTGTGACATTGTACAGGAGACAGGGATCAAGGCTATCCCCAGAAAAAGAAATGTGAAAAAGCAAAACGGCTGTCTGAGGAGGCCTTACAAATAGCTGTAAAAGAAGAGAAGCAAAAAGCAAAGGAGAAAAGGAAAGATATACCCACTTGAATGCAGAGTTCCAAAGAATTGCAAGGAGAGATAAGAAAGCCTTCCTCAATGATCAGTGCAAAGAAATAGAGGAAAACAATAGAATGGGAAAGACTAGAGATCTCTTCAAGAAAATTAGATACCAAGGGAACATTTCATGCAAAGATGGGCTCAATAAAGGACAAAAATGCTATTGTCCTAACAGAAGCAGAAGATATTAAGAGGTGGCAAGAATAAAAAGAACTGTACAAAAAAGATCTTCATGACCCAGATGATCACGATGGTGTGATCACTCACCGAGAGCCACACATCCTGGAATGCGAAATCAAGGAAGCATCACTACGAACAAAGCTAGTGGAGGTGATGGAATTCCAGTTGAGCTGTTTCAAATCCTGAAAGATGATGCTGTGAAAGTGCTGCACTCAACAGGCCTGCAAATTTGGAAAACTCAGCAGTAGCCACAGAACTGGAAAAGTTCAGTTTTCATTCCAATCCCAAAGAAAGGCAATGCCAAAGAATGCTCAAACTACCACAGTTGCACTCATCTCACATGCTAGTAAAGCAATGCTCAAAATTCTCCAAGCCAGGCTTCAGCAATACGTGAACCATGAACTTCCAGATGTTCAAGCTGGTTTTAGAAATGGCAGAGAGGAACCAGATATCAATGCCAACATCTGCTGGATCATCACAAAAGCAAGAGAGCTCCAGAAAAACATCCATTTCTGCTTTATTGACTATGGCAAAGTCTTTGTGTTCATCACAAAAAACTGTGGAAAATTCTGAAAGAGATGAGAATAACAGACCACCTGACCTGCCTCTTGAGAAACCTGCAGGTCAGGAAGCAACAGTCAGAACTGGACATGGAACAACAGACTGGTTCCAAACAGGAAAAGGAGTACATCAAGGCTGTATATTATCACCCTGCTTATTTAACTTATATGCAGAGTACATTATGAGAAATGCTGGGCTGGAAGAAGCACAAGCTGGAATCAAGATTGCCAGGAGAAATATCAATAACCTCAGATATGCAGATAACACCACCTTATGGCAGAAAGTGAAGAGGAACTGAAGAGCCTCTTGATGAAAGTGAAAGAGGAGAATGAAAAAGTTGGCTTAAAGCTCAACATTCAGAAAACTAAGATCATGGCATCTGATCCCATCACTTCACAGCAAATAGATGGGCAAACAGTATCAGACTTTATTTTTCTGTGATCCAAAATCACTGCAGATGGTGACTGCAGCCATGAAATTAAAAGACGCTTGCTCCTTGGAAGGAAATTTATGACCAACCTAGAGAGCATATTAAAAAGCAAAGACATTACTTTGCCAACAAAGGTCTGTCTAGTCAAGGCTATGGTTTTTCCAGTAGTCATGTATGGATGTGAGAGCTGGACTATAAAGAAAGCTGAGCACCGAAGAATTGATGCTTTTGAACTGTGGTGTTGGAGAAGACTCTTGAGAGGTCCTTGGACCACAAGGAGATCCAACCAGTCCATCCTAAAGGAGATCAGTCCTTGGTGTTCATTGGAAGGACTGATGCTGAAGCTGAAACTCCAATACTTTGGCCACCTGATGTGAAGAACTGACTCATTGGAAAAGACCCTGATGCTGGGAAAGATTGAAGGCGAGAGGAGAAGGGATTGACAGAGGATGAGATGGTTGGATGGCACCACCGACTCAATGCACATGAGTTTGAGTAAACTCCGGGAGTTGGTGATGGACAGGGAAGCCTGGAGTGCTGCAGTCCATGGGGTCACAAAGAGTCAGACACGACTGAGCGACTGAGCTGAACTGAACCAGAGTGAAATAAGTGCACCAAGAGAAGGGACTGGTTCTTGTGTTGCTGGCCATCCAGACTTACTTAGATACCATTTTTCTCCCTTTTCTCTGCAAATCTCCATTTCATAATTCTGTTTATTCCTGCTCAAGTGACTTGGGTATTTAATGACTGTGGTGGTGGTTGTGCTATTTTGGTATTAAACAAAGATTCTTAATGGCAAGCATTTAGTCATTCAGTTGTTTAGCTCACAGGACCCTACACATTTGTTCATTTTTTACCTTGTATGGACTTAAGTGGAAACCTGGCATAGAATTTACATATAACCAATCATATGACTACATAAGGATATTCAGATTCTCCTCAGCTACAATGACATAAACACACATACACATATAAGGTATTATTTTTATATATGTGTATGTGTTTACTGCTTACAACTGAACCCTTTTTATGCTGTAGTAACCATTTTATTATAAATTCACCGAAGTACATGGTTGGTTGCTTCTTTCACTACTGCATTGACCATCTAGCTTTCTGAGGAATCCTAAAGTCATTTCATTGTCTTTTAAAACAATCCTACTAGTTACGACATTTACTTACCCCGACTGAGTGTTCTGGTGAACTCTCCCGTTCACTCCTGTCAACTTGATTGATACTGGTGATAATTCTATGGGAGTTTCATCGTTCATTAACTTTAACCAATCTTAAAGGATGGACAATTAGGGTTGGTGAGGAAACTACATTTTCCATGATAGCTCTAGCTCTCATTTATTTTAAAGTTCACCATAAAAAAAAACTGCAAACTTTTACACTGGATTTTTTTTTCTTCTTTGCATTTATAAAGAAAAATAGCTGGTAATTATAAAACTTGGGAGGTTTCTGTAAGACCTAACTAATACTGAAAAGAGTTCACCAATTCCTGTGTGGGGTTTTGGGGTTAAATATAATGAAACTGTTAAGATTATGGAATATATCACTTCCTTTCAATAAAGGTATTTTTTATTCTACTAGCTAAAACACATGTGGCAATAAAGGTTATATCCGTTCTTTGAACCCCCATTTATTTCTACAATTTTGAAATTACATTTCTTCCATCTAAAAAAGATTTTTTAAAAATCATCCATGGTCAGAAAAAATCTGAGTAGGTTAATGAATTTAATTCTCAACTTCTTACTAAAATACTTGTAGTGGAATAAAGGATAGGTAGAAGAAAGAAACTTCAGTTTACTTTTTACCAATTGTTTTTGAATACCCTGTTTCCCAGAGAATTAACCAAATTCCTATTTGAATACTGTGTGAAGGATAAAGAGCCCTTTAATGAACTAGGATTCACCATAAGAAATGTAAAGGTTAGCTTAAAGGGTCAAATAACATACTTCCTTAGGTTTAGAGCTTTCTGCTACCACACCATATATCTGAATAAAATAAAGTCTTATATAACATTATTGTAAAAATTCCATAACCATAGTATTAAAGATCAGAGCTCCCTTTGAAGGTAACGTATTTGATTAAATATCTGAAGGTTTAGAGAGCCTACATTTTCTACCATAACAATGAGACTTTAGAATGAATTGAACATCAAGAATAAGTCTAGGTCCTAAATAAAAAGAAATAACCTGTTATTGCAATAGCATACATTCACATTCAAATATGAAAAATACCACACAGAATACAGAAACATTTTTAAAAAAAGGTTTAAGATCATAAATAGGTTATTGTCACAACACATTTCAGAATTGAAGAAACAAACATTTTGACTGTTTAGGAAAAACTTTTTTTTTATCAATCCCCTCATCATTGAAAGAACTTGTACGTTTTAAAATTTCCAGTCTCCTAAGGCACAATATTTATTTAATCTGAATGCCAGCATCATCATCCCCTACTGTCTATAGCTGGAATAAGAGGCAAGGAATTAGCACTAAGGAAAACAACAAAAATTTTTGGACAAAATCATGAGTCATTTAAGAAAAAGAAGAAACAGGTGAAGTCATGATCATTTCTGTTAAGAAGGCCAAAACTTTTAATGTAGGACCTTCTGTTAAATTTTTTTTAAATCAAAGTATTTTAACTCAAATTTAATTCACCACAGAGGAGCTATGAAAGGAGCACATTGGTAAAAATAATACTTTAAAAAGGACTTGGGAGAAGGAAAAATCTACTTAGAAAACATAGGGGCAAACGTTAAACTGAACCGAGTTTAGAGGGCTAATTTATTCCTAGTCGTCAAGCAGATCCAGAAGAAAGTTAAGACTAGGTAAACATAGTACCTAGGTATACACTGTAAGGCATCTGTTCCTTAATCAGATGGACCATTTTAGTTCACCACCCACCGACAGAGATATACTGAAATATTATAATCAGATGCTTGACTTGAATTTTTTTTTCCAACAAAAAAAAATTTTAATATAAAGGTAAAAGTTCCTCATTTTTAACCCTGCCTTTTTGTCCTCTGTGATACTAACTGAACTGTAAGGTTTTTCATATGTACAATGTGGTGATTTAGGGTTACTTTTAAAAGGAAAAAAACCCCACAAAGTTAGTGATTGTCCACAGATGAAACACGGGATGAGGTTCATGACTGAATCAATCACGGAGTGTTAGTCAATTGTAAACTCTTGAAAGTTAAGACTGGGAATTGTGTGTATCAGACACATTAGAGTACAACAGGAGAGAAAGAAAGTTCATTTGTCATTCCAATTCTGACAAGGTGCATGGTCTTCGAAACTCCTGTCCACGTTCATGGAGCCATTTATTGGATACTGTGAAAGAACAAAATATATTAATGTATCCTGCTATCTAACTAGTATTAACTTCTGAGATATAGCTCTATAATGAAGTTTCAACATGGGTTAAAAAATTCAAGACCAAAACCAGACAAAGATGCATGCTACTAAGGCTATCTTTCAAGAACTTCACTAAATGATGGAGACACAGAAGATTTTATATGTATGTACATTTGAGAATCTGTAAATGTACGTTTCTTGAAGTTTCTAATGTTCAATCTAAGGCTTGTGATGTGGGTATGTGTTAGTCACCCAGTCATGTCTGACTCTGTGACACCATAAACTGTAGCCCACCAGGCCCCTCTGCCCATGGAATTCTTCAGGCAAGAATACTGGAGTGGATTGCCATTTCCTTCTCCAGGGGATCTTCCTGACCCAAGGATCAAACCCTGGATCTCCTGCATTGCAGGCAGATTTATTACCATCTGAGCTACTAGGGAAGCGATGTAGATATACACAGAACAAAACACTGTTTTACTTGCTCACAAAATACAACTTCTAATACAAAGACATTTAAAAGATGAACATAAAGTCTCCACGCTAAAGGAGCAACTCTATGATTAATTTCTATTATGTGCTCATTAAGTTTCCTGTGTTCCAAGATACTGTTTAATATACCCCAAAAGGAATTAATTTCCTTCTTCTCCTGTATTATAGAACATGGCATCAACATGTATAAAATATCTAAACTAACTCTTACTAATTCCTTACTAATTCTTAACTAGTCTGTTACCTTTCTTAACCTGTGTAGCCAATCTTCCATTAATTAAACCCTGTCATTTTCTCCTTCTTTGGTCTCTTCAATCTGTTCACTGCTCTCCAAATCATCTGCAGCTGCCTTAGTCCAGCCTTTTATCATCACCCACTTAAGACAACAGGAAATAGCCTTCTAAACTCATCTCTCCTGTGCTAGCCTCTCTTTATTCTAGTCCAGTGGTTCACAAATAGAAACATCACTTCTTTTAAATCTTTGAAGTGTGGCCAAGTGACACATACTAAAATAGTTATGGGGTTAAATGAATCTTTATTAAGATAATCTTACCCATTTCTATTCCCTTTTTTTAACTTGGCCAGTTCTATACTTGCATGACCCTTGAGAGTACCTCTCCAGCCTCATACGAGTCCTGGCCCTGGTCCCTAACATGCTTGGAAAACAACTGCTTATCTTCAAGAGCAAACAGAAAAATTAAAACTTCAAAGAAGCCTCCCTAAATGTAAGTAGTTACTGTCTTCTGTTTACATCTGTGTATTATCATATACTACATTATATTCTACCCACTAATGTGTCTGCGACAACTGCGAATCCCACGAGAGGAAGATATGGTCTAACTTAATTTTGAGTCCATTAGTGTTTCTCAGAGTAACAAGTGGAACTAGTATTTAAAATGTCACAAAAACTAATTCCAAAAGAAGAGACCAAAATCATAAATTCTATTCGGAGACTACAGGAAATATTTACCCCATTTGTTTCCAACCAGCACTGGACAGGCGGCATGCCGTGTACTATAATCTCCTTCTCCACTGGCAAACAGATTATACCAGAAAACAGCAGTTCCCTGAGGAGCAGAACACAAAATTATTCCCAAACAAAGTATGAGGTTATCGCTTTTACAGTAATTAAAATTTCCTCTGTTTTATGGAAGTAATTCCCCATGGCAGCACTATATCTCTTCTAATAGAATTCTGAAAGGATGACATAACTTAGGAAATTTTGGCAATGACATGAAAACATTAACATCAGAGTTGCTTAACAAAGAAGTGGGTTTGCCAAAGCTAACACATCTTATAAATAGCAAGCATCATATGGAACCCATTGTAAAAATGAAAACTTCTAAATACTAATCCCTGGTTGTTCATACCTCTGGGTACCCATGGTAAATTGTACAAAAAAAAAAAAAAAAAAAAGTAAAGATTTTCCTATAGATAATGTATTCCTTAAGTATACTACCTTTTAAAATGTTATTTATTTTTATAGATAAATAACTATAGGTATCTCTCTTCCTGAGGGTAGAAAAAAAAAAAAAAAAAAACAGAAAAACACCCCCAGCTAAAATGACAAATCAAGCTTACCTTTTTGGGCCAAACACTAGCTCCTACTTCAGGAAAAACGGTGGCTCCTCCTGCTAACACATCACTCATCTAATAAGAGACGACAGAGTATTATCAAAAGTGCTGGTGGAATAAAATTAAACATGCCCCTTTCGGCCGGAACCTCCATCTTCCAACTAATCTCTCCCCTGGCCCATCAGGCTAATTCACCAAAACAACCAAAACTACAAAGGGCAAAAGGAGGATCACCCACTACGTGTTCTCTAGGCCTCTCAGAAAAACATGGAGTTGTTCCTTTGGCCACATACATGCGAATCTACAAGAAGGGTGATATTATAGATATCAAGGGAATGGGTATTGTTCAAAAAGGAAGGCCCCACAAATGTTACCATGGCAAAACTGGGAGAGCCTACAGTGTTACCCAGCATGCTGTTGGCATCACTGTACACAAACAAGGACAAGATTCTTGCCAAAACAATTAATTTGCCAAGATAGATTCCTGAAACGTGTGAAGGAAAATGATCAGAAAAAGAAGGAAACCAAAGAGAAAGGGACTTGAGTTCAGCTGAAATACCAGCCTGTTCCACCAAGAGAAGCACACTTCATGAGGACCAATGGAAAGGAACCCCAACTGCTGGAGCCCATTCCCTATGAATTCATGGCCTGATGGGTGTAAAAATAAAGATCTAAACTGTACAAATGTTTCTCTTAATTGAGTAGAGGTGTTGTATTCGAATTCAGTGGGTGATGTGTTTTCAAATTTAGTGTTTTTTTCTTCCTGAAAGATGTAACAGTTTGTTGTTCAGTATGTTCCACTGGTTAATAAACTGCCAGATATTAAAAATAAATAAATAAACATGCTACTGTGAGATAGATATGATACTGAATACTAGAATGAGAATACCTGGACTTCGAATTACATAGATGGCTTGGTGCACGCTGGTCAGTTTTTAAAAAACAAGATGCCATTTGGGTTTACATACATATATAAAAGCAAAAGAAAGATAAAGTCAGCAAGGGAGATTGGAAAAGGATTTGGGAGATAGCTATTTCTTTTATAGACAGAGGTAAAAAGAGAGGATTTAAAACTGACAAATTGAGTAACATAAGGGTATAAATATGTATGATATAGCACTAGAATATCACCTCCATGGGGGTAGGAATTTTCACCTGTTTTAATTGTTGAGCTTCAGTGTCTAAAATGGTACCTCAAAATAGTAGGTATTCAAGAAATATTTAAATAACTGAATTCAAACAAAATAGAAATAAACACTAAGAGAAAAGTAACAAACTACAACCAGTTTTGTCATTTCTCATGTAGGGTATCAACACACAGTAACTAAAAATTAGAAAATTAAGAGATTTATAGTTATAGTCTTAAAGGTAAACCAGAATAAAAACACAAATCTTCCAAATAAATTGAAGAAGTACATGCACAAAATGAGGCAAAGGAAACACAGATCATAGAATGAAGTTTTTTTTCAAAAAAATAAGGAAGTATAATGTAGTGTGTCATTAAGCAAAATCCATCTATATGCTACAGTCCGTGATATATAGGCAAATGCTGTACCAAGACACCAGGGAAGCTGTACCAAAGAAAACAGAGTCTGACCTCAATATCAAACAGTTTAAAGTTAAAGGCACTGAGTGATATAAAGAAGTGCATTTTGCTGTGATACATGTATGATCAGCATCAAAGACCTGATCGCTCTTAAGCAATGAAAAGTTAACTTTGGAGAAATTTAAACTTTGTGTTATGGGCCCATCTGGGAAGAGCATTCAAATAGTGGGAAAAAATGAAAACTAATTAATAAAAATGCTATATCTAACTAAAGGGAGGCATAATTAATATATAGTCTAAATAGATTATTTGTAACTAACATTTATGAATACTGGACCAAATAATACAGCATCGTGTATGCTTGCTTTTATGAAACAAATACAGCCAAAAGCAAATGCTTAATGGCTCTTAAAAATCTGAAAAGATGCTCAACCTCTCTAATAAGAGAAATGCAAATTAAACCACAAAAACTGCTAGTCTGATGAAGTAAAAGATGTACAGATCAAAAGTCTGACAAGCATCACACTTAAAGATGGTATATAAATTAGTACAAGTCTACAGATCTCACCTCTAGAAAATATACAAAGACTTCACAACATGAATTTTTGCATAATGTTATCAGCTTCTCCCCTGGTTTTCCCTCTATCATTCTTAATTTATCTTATACATCTTAAATCCTTTTTTTATGGTGTCTTAGATCCTTCTGCAAACCAGATGGAGTTGTGAGAGGGATGAGGAGAGCAATCAGGAGAGTGACAAGGTAGGTTGGATACAGGGAAAGAGGTCTGTTAAAAAAAAAAAAAAAGGAGGGAAAGAAGAATGATCAAAAAAAACTGGGCAAAAGACAAACAGAAGGGAGCAGGGAGCAAGGAAGAAAGAAACTAGATGGAGTAGGGAGACACAGATCTGGTAGGGAGTGAAATAAAATAGGTAACAAAAAGATTCAGTTTCATATAAATCAAAGGAGGATAGGGGATGGAAATAACAATGAAATAAGCAAAACTAAGTCAATATAAAATACATCTTTTAAAGTTAATGAAGGTTACAACACTGTAGGAGACTGTACTTGCTAAATCTAATATACCCCAATATGTCCTGTCCCATGTGTTCTTTTTACATGACAGGGGCATGCTTCTTGAGTGGTAGAATCTATGTCTATGTTCCTTCCCTCTTGAAGCATGGCAGACATCTACAATGGCCTCAATTAATAAAATACAGCAGAAGTGACACTATTTGACTTCGGAGCATGGCTAATAAAAATGTCACATACTGCCTTTTGTGGGAGGATACTTGCCCTTAGAATCCAGTCACCATGCTGTGAGGAAGCCCAGGCCAAAAGTCAGTATTTTGGTCAGCTTCAATCTCAACCTTCAAGGTGACCCCAAGTGCCAGCCATCATGAGAGATTCAGAGCAAGAACCATGAATAAAGCCCAATCTCACCACCATGATAGGTAAAAATCAAATTATTAATTTAAACCATTCAGTTTTGGCATGATTTGTTATGCAGCAATAGATAACTGGGGCAAATATTATATGATCAAAGCTTGGTTTTTCTATATGTATCAATAGATAAACAATTTTTTAAAAGATCATACTGTTTTGAAACTAATGAACAATGTGAGAATGGTTACCCTTGAGGAAAGGGCTTCTAGGGTGCTGTAATGTACTATTTCTTGGTCTGAGTGCTGAATACACTAGATATGTTCACTTTGTGAAAATTTATCAAGTTAATACCTATGATTTGTACACTTTTCTGATACGATCATTTTAACTTTCTTCCTCAGGCTGTAGTAAGTACACTCTGAAAAAGCGATAAATGAAAAAAAAATCTTGACCCTCTTTACTCAGTTGTAAGAAACATTCAACTAAGATGTTAAGAGCTAACCAAAGCAAACATCTAAACACATTAAAATAAGTCATGTGATCAAATCCCAACTTAAAATGAAAATTTTAGCTATAACTTACATAAAACAGCCATGTAGCAATTCTATTTCCTGTCCCCAGCTCTTTGAAAGCATCTGGCTCATCTTTCTGTGAATAAAATACAATTGAGTGATGTAAAATTCAGTAATGCAAGTTCTCCACGGGCAACTAAACATCAGTAACATGCTGAACAGTATGCTAAAAATAGCCCCTAAAGGTTCCTTTGTAATATCCAGTGCACTATATACAAAAGGCTCTCAAATATTTGTTGACTGTTGATTCAACTAGTACACTGAATACTTTTGATAAGACCATTTGGGGGGAAAAACAGATGTGTTAGTCTATACAATGAAAACCAATATCTACTATCCACAGATTGTTTAAAAAATTAACAACTATAGTTTTAGCTTCCAAACAAGCAAGACATGAGAGACTTTCAGCCCCATTCATTAAATCAGTTCTCTGTGGGTAAAAAAAACTAACTTTGAGATTTACTTTGAACTCATGATCCATTCAAATATTCACACTGCTACTATTCCTGTCTTTTGATCGTCAGCACTTTAATCTGGCTAGAGAATTTACATCTGGCTATTTAAAGCTAATAAAATACAGAATAGTCTCTTGGCATTTTTTCAAAAAAAAAGTATTTTATTTTTCATACAGAAATTTCTACACATTCCTTTGTCATATCCTCAATATGTCCCTTCAGTTCAGTTCAGTCGCTCAGTCGTGTCCGACTCTTTGGGACCCCATGAATCGAAGCACGCCAGGCCTCCCTGTCCATCACCATCTCCCGGAGTTCACTCAGACTCACGTCCATCGAGTCCGTGATGCCATCCAGCCATCTCATCCTCTATCGTCCCCTTCCCCTCCTGCCCCCAATCCCTCCCAGCATCAGAGTCTTTTCCAATGAGTCAACTCTTCGCACGAGGTGGCCAAAGTACTGGAGTTTCAGCTTTAGCATCATTCCTTCCAGAGAAATCCCAGGGCTGATCTCCTTCAGAATGGACTGGTTGGATCTCCTTGCAGTCCAAGGGATTCTCAAGAGTCTTCTCCAACACCACAGTTCAAAAGCATCAATTCTTCAGCGCAGCCTTCTTCACAGTCCAACTCTCACATCCATACATGACTACTAGAAAAACCATAGCCTTGACTAGACGGACCTTAGTCGGCAAAGTAACATCTCTGCTTTTGAATATGCTATCTAGGTTGGTCATAACTTTTCTTCCAAGGAGTAAGCGTCTTTTAATTTCAAGGCTGCAGTCACCATCTGCAGTGATTTTGGAGCCCAAAAAAATATGTCCCTTAATATCCTTCAAAGGATGAATGACTAAATTGGTATTTCCATACCACGAGAAACTACTCAGCAATAAAAAGAAACACCCTATCAATATGTTCTGCAAAAACATGGATGAATCTCAAGGGAATTATGCTGAGTGAAAAGAAACCATCTTAAAAGGATGCATGCTGTATATAACATTTATACAACATTTATGAAATAACAATTACCATAAAGAACAGATTAATGATTACCAGCAGTTATGGATAGCAGAAGGGTATGTGGAGCTACAGAGTAGTATACAAGGGAGTCTTACAGTGATGGTGCAGTTATGTATCCTGACCTGTGCTGGTAGTTACACAAAGCTACACGTGTAATAAAACTATATACATATACACACGAGAGCCAGTATAACTGGTGAAACATGAATAAGCTCTGTTGCTTGTGCCAATGCCAATTTTCTGGTTTTAATAATGAACTATAGTTATGCAAGATGTTAACACTGAAGAAGGCTGAGTGAAGGGTGCATGGGATCCTGTACAGTTTTTGGGGGAAACTTCCTAGGAGTCTCTAATTATTTCAAAATACAAACCTAAGAAAAAAAGTTTAGTTACATTAATGTCAGAACTTAAACTGTAGTCTTTCACATCATCCAAGATCCTAAGACATTTTTCAGTAATTGAAAATAGAAGGAAAATAGACTAAAAATATATTCTTTGCTAGCCTATACACAGAAAGTATCTAGGATTTTAGGATTAAGTCAGTCAAGGAATATAACACAATATATTAACAGACTGCGTTTTCTTTCCAAAGAATATACTCTTATTCTAAAATGGTAATAGATCAAGAAGTTTATTAGAATACTTGGCGCATTTCTTAGAATTCATGTAATTATAATAAAGCTTAAATTAAGATTTGGTAATGATATAATTCATAGCTCAATATGTTAAAATTAATTTAAAAGGTTAAATACTTCAGCAAGAGTACTTGGGAAAGGATGTCTTTTTAACAAACTGCTTTAATATTATTTTTCCTCCAGTCTCTGCATCTATTTTTTTTTTCTTTCAAAATGTATTCCTGTAATTCCTGCAGATTTACTGGCCAGTTCACCATAGCTGTCTCTAATCTGTTTAACTTTATCCACTAAATTTAAAATTTCAAAAAATTTTTCAACCTGAAGATTCTATTTCAGTTAAATCATTTTGAGAATTTAAAAATAAAAGACAAAAATGAATGAAGTGTTGTATAGTTATTTTATATTCTATATCTGATCACTGAGGTATCAACACCCTGGGGGCACCTAATAGCTGTTGCAGGCCTATGCTTTCAAACTGCCCAAAGAAGCTTCCCATAATACATCTTACTCAAGCCAGGATGCAAAAGGAAACTCCTGAACTGTCCTGACTCAAAGCAGATGATTTTCTAGGCCATCCTTTCTTTCTCTGCAGGTGTATGCCTTTAGAGATTTAGGTTTTATGCAGGGATCTCAGGTCAGTAGCCTACATTTATGTAGGTCCTCTCAGAGCTGTTAATCTTCAAAGCTCTCCATTCCTGGAGGTATATGCCTTCAGCCTCAGCCTTTTTGCTTCCTTTTATCTCTCTAATTTTAGTCTCTAGATTTTCTTTGTTCAGTTTGCCTTTGAGAACTTCCTTTACTTTCCCCAAAGCTCAGCAATGCATTTAAAAGTATCCTAAATTCTTTTCCATGTCTCTAGTTGTTTCTTACTGCTAAAATGTGTAGACTATCTATCCCACCATGCTTCTACAAATGAGCTACATATCTCTTCCACAAATGAGCTACAAATCTCTTATAAAATAAGCTATGAATTTATAATACTAAAATAACAGAATTAACATGTCATGCCTAAGCTTCAGCGGAACTCCTACATTCTCCATTATTTTTGTTTACTTACCTGTGCAAAATCAAAATGGGGTCCTACATTCTCCATTTTTTTTTTTACTTACCCGTGCAAAATCAAAATGGGGTTCGTACTGTCCTCCAACTCCATAATTTGCTACCTGCATGAGAAACAAGGCATGATAAAAGAACTATCAAGATTACTATTCAAAAAAATCTGAGTCCCATTTTGATCTCTTATATATCACAGTTAGGTACTTCTAAATAAATGAGAAGCAAAGCATTTTTTTTTTTAAATCAGTGAGAGTTTCTAAGAAACCAAGGATGAAAAACTAAGAGATGTTATATGCTATTTTAGAATCTTAAGTTAATATGCTTTTCTTTAGCAAATGTTTGGAACACATGATTTTCCTAATACATAACAAACTTTGATTTTTAGAATTAGTTTTCTAAAATTAGAATTTCACAATTTTTATTATTGTCAGTAAACACTTTCCTTGAGAATTTAAATTAAGATTCATGTTTCCCAAAGCCCCAAATATTGGCAAATTCCCAATCTACTTTAATGAAATCCCCTTTGGATATGTATTTTTTCCCTACTTAAGTAAAAAAGGGAAGAAGTAAACACTAGTTTAATTATTCCTGTTGCAAGGCCCTGACAACTTCATTTGGATGTGACAATGTCCCAGTGAGAAGCAGCAAAAGAAAAATATTTGGTTTGGGTTCACGGTCCAGATTTCTTAGTTAAAATACAGCATATGTAACTTTGGATACAATCAGTTTTCTTGTTTGTAAAATAAAGAGAATGTTAACTACCTCTTTTCACCCCAATATAACAAAATGCTAACAAAATGAAAGGAAAATGTGAGCTAAAGAGCACTGTTGATAAAATGAGTACATAATGCTACATAATGCTAAAGAGCGCTGTTGATAAAAAGAGTACATAATTAAAACTTTGCTCACAGCAAAGTCCAAGTCTTATGTAAATTATTATTACTGTGGATAATTTACTTCTTACGTTGCAGACACCTTGGTTTGGATCAGACTATTCAGTCAGAAATATCAAGTAGCCTGAAAGAGCCTGTGACGGTTAGGCAGGTAAGAATAAATACAAATTAGGAAAGAAAAGACACATCATAGCTTTTATTTTTTAAATAATCAAATGAGTAACAAGGAAGTTGTAGATGACCATGGAGTAAATTATAACTTACTTAGGCAAACTTAAAATATAGGCATTCCTGTTTTGCATAGTTCTAAAATGCACACATCTCAGATATCATGGTTTAGCTAACCATTAACACTAAACCCCCAACAGCACAGTGGACATTTCAGTTACCGTATTACATTAACTGTGAGTAATTATATACAATACCGCAGTAATTACTATCAGTCAGTTCAGTTCAGTTCAGTCACTCAGTCATGTCAGACTCTTTGCGACCCCATGAATTGCAGCACTCCAGGCCTCCCTGTCCATCACCATCTCCCGGAGTTCACCAAAACCCACGTCCTTCAAGTCGGTGATGCCATCCAGCCATTTCATCCTCTGTCGTCCTCTTTTCCTCCTGCCCACAATCCCTCCCAGCATCAGAGTCTTTTCTAATGAATCAACTCTTCGCATGAGGTGGCCAACGTAATGGAGTTTCAGCTTTAGCATCATTCCTTCCAAAGAACACCCAGGACTGATCTCCTTTAGAATGGACTGGTTGGATCTCCTTGCAGTCCATGGGACTCTCAAGAGTCTTCTCCAACACCACAGTTCAAAAGCATCAATTCTTCGGTGCTCAGCTTTTTTTATAGTCCAACTCTCACATCCATAAGTGACCACAGGAAAAACTATAGCCTTGACTAGACGGACCTTTGTTGACAATGTCTCTGCTTTTTAATATGCTGTCTAGGTTGGTCATAAATTTCCTTCCAAGGAGTAAGCGTCTTTTAATTTCATGGCTGCAATCACCATCTGCAGTGATTTTGGAGCCCCCAAAAATAAAGTCTGACACTGTTTCCCCATCTATTTCCCATGAAGTGATGGGACCAAATGCCATGATCTTAGTTTTCTGAATGTTGAGCTTTAAGCCAACTTTTTCACTCTCCTCTTTCTCTTTCATCAAGAGCCTCTTTAGTTCTTTCTCACTTTCTGCCATAAGGGTGGTATCATCTGCATATCTGAGGTTATTGATATTTCTCCCGGCAATCTTGATTCCAGCTTGTGCTTCTTCCAGCCCAGTGTTTCTCACGATGTACTCTACATATAATTTAAATAAGCAGGGTGACAATATACAGCCTTGACGTACTCCTTTTCCTATGTGGAACCAGTCTGTTGTTCCATGTCCAGTTCTAACTGTTGCTTCCTGACCTGCATACAGATTTCTCAAGAGGCAGGTCAAGTGGTCTGGTATTCCCATCTCTTTCAGAATTTTCCACAGTTTATTGTGATCCACACAGTCAATGGCTTTGGCATAGTCAATAAAGCAGAAATAGATGTTTTTCTGGAACTCTCTTGCTTTTTCAATGATCCAGCAGATGTTGGCAATTTGATCTCTGGTTCCTCTGCTTTTTCTAAAACCAGCTTGAACATCTGGAAGTTCACGGTTCATGTATTGCTGAAACCTGGCTTGGAGAATTTTGAGCATTACTTTACTAGCATGTGAGATAAGTGCAACTGTGCGGAAGTTTGAGCATTCTTTGGCATTGCCTTTCTTTGGGATTGGAATGAAAACTGACCTTTTCCAGTCCTGGGGCCACTGCTGAGTTTTCCAAATTTGCTGACATATTGAGTGCAGCACTTTCACAGCATCATCTTTTAGGATCTGAAATAGCTCAACTGGAATTCCATCACCTCCACTAGCTTTGTTTGTATTGATGCTTTCTAAGGCCCACTTGACTTCACATTCCAGGATGTCTGGCTCTAGGTAAGTGATCACACCATCGTGATTATCTTGGTCGTGAAGATCTTTTTTGTACAGTTCTTCTGTGTATTCTTGCCACCTCTTCTTAATATCTTCTGCTTCTGTTAGGTCCCTAGCATTTCTGTCCTTTATCGAGGCCATCTTTGCATGAAATGTTCCCTTTGTATCTCTGATTTTCTTGAAGAGATCTCTAGTCTTTCCCATTCTGTTGTTTTCCTCTATTTCTTTACATTGCTTGCTATATATAGTAGCAAATATTGCTACTAGCTCTTCAATCCACAAATTACTACATAAATAACAGCTACACAACATGACCAATGACCAACCACTTCTTTAAAGTATCAATGATTGGCCACTGCGTATCTGTTATTCAGTTCTTGTATAGATAGCAAAGCATATGCCTCCTCATTCTTCAGTAAAAATCTATGTGATCTTTTACAATAAGAGACAATTAGAAGAAATTGGCCAACAAAGGTAACTGCAGCAGAGAAATGGAAAGCAATAATGCTGTAACTGAAATTGAAATCAAACTGAAATGGACTTGGTTCTGAGACAAGATGGGAAAAGATGAGTAGGACCCGAGCTCACCTCTCTCACGATACAACTGATAGGGATTAATCTCCAAAATACACAAACAGCTCACACAGCTCAGTATCAAAAAATAAACCTTAAAAAATGGGCAGACAATCTAAATAGATGTTTCTCCAAAGAAGACATACAGATGACCAAAAATCACATGAAAAAAATGCTCAACATCACTAATTATTCAGTTCAGTTCAGTCGCTCAGTTTTGTCTTTGCGACCCCATGAATCGCAGCACACCAGGCCTCCCTGTCCATCACCAACTCCCGGAGTTCACTCAGACTCACGTCCATCGTGTCAGTGATGCCATTCAGCCGTCTCATCCCCTGTCGTCCCCTTCTCCTCCTGCCCCCAATCCCTCCCAGCATCAGAGTCTTTTCCAATGAGTCAACTCTTCCCATGAGGTGGCCAAAGTACTGGAGTTTCAGCTTTAGCATCATTCCTTCCAAAGAAATCCCAGGGCTGATCTCCTTCAGAATGGATTGGTTGGATCTCCTTGCAGTCCAAGGGACTCTCAAGAGTCTTCTCCAACACCACAGTTCAAAAGCATGCACATCAAAACTATGAGGTATTACCTCACAAGGGTCAGAATGACCATCATCAAGAAGTCTAGAAACAAAAAATGCTGGAGAGGGTGTGCAGAAAGGAGAAACTTCCTACACTGCTGGTGGGAATGTAAACTGACAGAGCCACTACAGAGAACAGTACGGAGGTTCCTTAAAAAACGAAAAACAGAGCTTTCATCTAATTCAGCAATCCCACTCTTGGGCATATATCCAGAGAAAACCATAATTCTAAAAGATACATGCACCCCGATGTTCACTGTAGCACTATCTGCAACAGCTAAGACGTTTAGGAAGCAACCTAAATGTCCACTGACAGAGGAATAGACAAGGATGTGGTATATACTTATCAATAGACTATTACTTAGCCATAAAAAGGAATGAAATAATTCCATTTGCAACAACATAGAGATTGTTATACTAAGTAAGTCAGAGAAAGACAAATATCATTTGATCAATTATATGTGGAATCTAAAAAAATGATACAAATGAACTTACTTACAAAACAGAAACCAGACTCAGAGAACAAGCTTATGGTTGGGGGTGGGGGAAAGACTAAAAGAAAGGGACAGATAGGGAGCTTGGGATGGACATAAACACACTGCTATATTCAAAATGGATAACCAACAAGGACCAAGATGGGAGGGGAGTTTGGGGGAGACTGTGTGTGTGCACGCACTTAGTTGCGTCTGACTCTTTGTGACCCCAGGGACTGTTGCCCACCAGGCTCTTTTATCCATGGAATTTTCCAGGAAAGAATACTGGAATGGGTTGTCATTTCCTCCTCCAGGGGATCTTCCCAACCTAGGAACTGAACCCACATCTCCCGCACAGGAAGGCAGATTCTTTATCAGTGTGCCATCTTGGGGGGAATGGATATATGTATATGTATGGCTGAGTCCCTTCGATGTTCACCTAAAATTATCACAACATTGTTAATCAACTATACTCCAATACAAACTACAAAATTAAAAAAAAAAAAAAAACACACAAAAAACCAGACCTATGGTTACCAAAGCAGAAAGGTAGCAGGGAGGGATAAATTAGGAACCTGGGATTAACATACACATACTAGTTAATATGAGGCTTCCCAGGTGGCGCAGTGGTAAAGAATCTGCCTAGGGGATTTATGACTGACCAGTGTGTACACACACACTACTATATATAAAATAGATATAGTAAGGACCTACTATACAGCACAAGGAATTCTACTCAATACTCCATAATAACCTACAGGGGAAAGAATCTGAAAAAGAATACATATATACAGATATGTATAACTAAATCACTTTGCAGTATGCCTGAAACTAACACAACATTATAAATCAACTATATTTCAATATGAAAAAGAAAACTCATACTGATCCCCCCACAAATCAAACTAAAAGGCTGACAAGGAAAATGTTTCCAACTTTTGCTGTTTGAGAAACTCTAGATACGCAGTCAGAGGAACATGGTGGAGGTCAGAAGAATTTTGTTGGAGGTAAACTTATTAACATAAAGAAAGTGATCATGATGAAAAGAATGAAGATATATTGGAGGAAGTGACTCTGGAAAAAAATCATCAATAAAAGATCTCTCAGAGATATTTAACAACATTAAAGGCAGAAAGGATAAAACACTAAAAGCTGAACCAAACTTTGAAGCAGGACAATTTACAAAGAAAAAGATTCTCGCTCTGTATCATAAGTTTCACAATGAGAAGAAAGGAAACTACTGTTGATAAGTGCTTGAAGAAGTCAAGTCAAGTCAAGTCGCTCAGTCGTGTCTGACTCTTTGCAACCCCGTGGACTGTAGCCCACCAGGGTCCCCCATCCATGGGATTCTCCAGGCAAGAACACTGGAGTGGGTTGCCATTTCCTTCTCCAGGGGATCTTGCTGACCCAGGGATCGAACCCAGGTCTCCTGCATCGCAGGCAGATGCTTTAATCTCTGAGCCACCAGGGAAGCCCCTGATAGTGCTTCAGTTCAGTTCAGTTCAGTCGTGTTTGACTCTTTGCGACCCCATGAGCTACAGCACGCCAGGCCTCCCTGTCCATCACCATCTCCTGGAGTTTCCAATTTGGAACCAGTCTGTTGTTCCATGTCCAGTTCTAACTGTTGCTTCCTGACCTGCATATAGGTTTCTCAAGAGGCAGGTCAGGTGGTCTGGTATTCCTGTCTCTTTCAGAATTTTCCACAGTTTATTTTCCACACAGTCAAAGGCTTTGGCATAGTCAAAAGTCATAAGTGCTTACAAAGATTTAAAACACTATAATCCTCAATATTTCTAATATTTTAAATTACTGAGACAATTCAATAGTGAAGACTAGTTTTCAACAAATGATGCTGGGACAATTGCCTATATAACCACATGAAAAGAATGAAGTTGGGCCTCTACCTTATATCATATATAAAAATGACTCAAGATGGATCAAAGACCTGAGTGTAAGAAAGAAAACCATGAAAGTTATAGGAAAAACCACAGGTGTAAATCTTTATGTCCTTGGATTAGGCAATGGTTTCTTCTGACACCTTAAGCAAAAGCAACCAAAAAAAGACATATCAGACTTCATAGAAATTAAAAATTTTTGCCAAAGGACACCATCAAGAAAGTGAAAGACATCTCAGAGAATGGGAGAAAATATCTGCAAACCATACATTTAATATGGGTCCAGTATTCAGAACATATGAACAACACTTATAACTCAATAAAAGACAAATAACTCCATTAAAAAAATAGGCAAAGGATTTGAATAGAAATGTTTTTCATAGATATAAAATAGTTAATAAGCTCATGAAAAGATACCCAACATCATTAGCAACCAGTTCCGTTCAGTCACTCAGTTGTGTCCGACTCTTTGTGACCCATGAACCCCAGCACGCCAGGCCTCCCTGTCTATCACCAACTCCCGGCGTTAACCCAAACTCATGTCCATTGAGTTGGTGATGCCATCCAACCATCTCATCCTCTGTCATCCCCTTCTCCTCCTCCCCTCAATCTTTCCCAACATCAGGGTCTTTTCAAATGAGTCAGCTCTTCGCATCAGGTAGCCAAAGTATTGGAGTTTCAGCTTCAACATCAGTCCTTCCAATGAACACCAAGGACTGATCTCCTTTAGGATGGACTGGTTGGATCTCCTGGCAGTCCAAGGGGCTCTCAAGAGTCTTCTCCAGCACCACAGTTCAAAAGCATCAATTCTTTGGTGCTCAGCTTTCTTTATAGTCCAACTCTCACATCCATACATGACTACTGGAAAAACCATAGAGTTGACTAGACGGACCTTTGTTGGCAAAGTAACGTCTCTGCTTTTTAATATGCTGTCTAGGTTGGTCATGACTTTCCTTCCAAGGAATAAGCATCTTTTAATTTCATGGCTACAATCACCATCTGCAGTGATTTTGGAGCCCCCCAAAATAAAGCCACTGTTTCCTCATCACTTTGCCAAGAAGTGATGGGACTGGATGCCATGATCTTAGTTTTCTGAATGTTGAGCTTTAAGCCAACTTTTTCACTCTTTAGTTCTTATTCACTTTCTGCCATAAGGGTGGTGTCATCTGCATATCTGAGGTTATTGATATTTCTCCCAGCAATCTTGATTCCAGCTTGTGATTCTTCCAGCCCAGCGTTTCTCATGAAATACTCTGCATTTAAGATAAATAAGCAGGGTGACAATATACAGCCTTGACGTACTCCTTTTCCTATGTGGAACCAGTCTGTTGTTCAGTGTCCAGTTCTAACTGTTGCCTCCTGACCTGCATACAGGTTTCTCAAGAGGCAGGTCAGGTGGTCTGGTATTCCAATCTCTTTCAGAATTTTCCAGTTTATTGTTATCCACACAGTCAAAGGCTTTGACATAGTCAATCAAGCAGAAATAGATGTTTTTCTGGAACTCTCTTGCTTTTTCAATGATCCAGTGGATGTTGGCAATTTGATCTATGCCTTTTCTAAAACCAGCTTGAACATCTAGAAGTTCATGGTTCACGTATTGCTGACGCCTGAGTCGGAGAATTTTGAGCATTACTTTACTAGCGTGTGAGATAAGTGCAACTGTGCGGTAGTTTGAACATTCTTTGGCAACATTCTTTGGCACTGCCTTTCTTTGGGATTGGAATGAAAACTGACCTTTTCCAGTTCTGTGGCCACTGCTGAGTTTTCCAAATTTGCTGACATATTGAGCGCCACACTTTCACAGCATCACCTTTTAGGATTTGAAATAGCTCAACTGAAATTCTATCACCTCCACTAGCTTTGTTTGTAGTGATGCTTTCTTGACTTCGCATTCCAGGATGTCTGGCTCTAGGTGAGTGTTCACATCATCGTGATTATCCAGGTCGTGAAGACCTTTTTTGTACAGTTCTTTGTGTATTCTTGCCACCTCTTCTTAATATCTTCTGCTTCTGTTAGGTCCCTACCATTTCTGTCCTTTATCGAGCCCATCTTTGCATGAAATGTTCCCTTGGTATCTCTAACTTTCTTGAAGAGATCTCTAGTCTTTCCCATTCTATTGTTTTCCTCTATTTCTTTGCATTGATCATTGAGGAAGGCTTTCTTATCTCTCCTTGCTATTCTTTGGAACTCGGCATTCAAATGGGTGTATCTTTCCTTTTCTCCTTTGTTTTTCGCTTCTCTTCTTTTCACAGCTATTTGTAAGGCCTCCTCAGATATCCATTTTGCTTTTTCACATTTCTTTTTCTCGGGGATGGCCTTGATCCCTGTCTCCTGTACAATGTCACAAACCTCCATCCATAGTTCATCAGGCACTCTATCAGATCTAGTCCCTTATATCTATTTCTCACTTCCACTGTATAATCATAAGGGATTTGATTTAGGTCATACCTGAATGGTCTAGTGGTTTTCCAGAGAAATGCAAATAAAAACCATAATGAAATAGCATTTCAAACATATTAGAATAAACTTAATTTTAAAAAATGGGCAAGAACAGGTGTTGGCAAAGATGTGACAAAAATGGAACCCTGTACATTGCCAGTGGGATCATAAAAGCACTTGGCCATTTGGGAAAACAGTTTGTCAGCTCCTCAAATATTAAAGATAACACATGACGCAGCACACTTCGTTAAGTAGATATGTACCCAGGAGGAATTTAAATGTTGTCTGTTCAAATATTTGTAGACAAATGTTTAGTCATAATATACAAAGAGTGGAAACAAATGTTCCTCAACTGATAAATAAAATGTGGTATATCCAACAAGAGAGTATTATTCAGACAAGAAAAAGCATGAAGTGCTGATTCATGCTACAACAAATATATAGCTTAAAAACATTGTTAAGTGAAATAACCCAAATATACCAAACCACATATTGTATTACTCCATTTATATGAAATATCTAGAATAGGCAAATTCATAGAAAGTAGAGAAGCAGTTGCCAGGCACACTAGAGCAAGGGAATGGAGAGTTATTACTTAAATGGAGTTTCTTTTGATGTGATGAAAATAGTGGTGATGATGTACAACCATGTGAATACTAAAATCAGGTAAATTTTATGGTAGATGAATAGAAAACAGAAAGAAAAAATTATTTATGCAAAACAGTGTACTAATATTAGTATTACATATTTTTCATTTCCCTAGAAATTTATACTCAACAGTAAGAGTTTTTAATGTTTTGAGAAAAAATTTTAAAGGTCTTAGGACAATTTCAAGTTTTCCCACTGATTATTAAGATCGGTGTACATGGTTTCACTATATATTCACTTTTACAGTCACAAAGTATATTGTGAATTGAATACTGTCTGTACAGTGACAGAAAAATCTCATCTGAAGCATCTTTTTAAAAAAATTTTTTTTAACTTTTTATTTTGTATTGGAGTATAGCCAATTAATAGTGTTGTGATAATTTGAGATGGATAGCAAAGGGACTCAGCCATGCATATACATGTATCCATTCTCACCCAAACTCCCCTCCCATCTAGGCTGCCACATAACATTGAGCAGAGTTCTCTATGTGCAACATCTTTTGAAGAAGTTTAAGAATAATGGGATTACCTACCTGTAACTCCTCTGCTGTGGAGACATCTAGTCCTGTTAGATCTTGGATTCTCATATTAATTCGCGACACCACAGGGTTTTCATAGCCAGACAGCCAGGCACTAAAAACATGAAGAAAATACTAGTTTTACTGATTAAGTTTCAATACATAAAGGCCATTTTAAAAGCCATAATATACAGCCATAATATTATGGCGTTATCTATAACCACTTAGTTGATTTGCTTCTTTGATATGGTTTTTACTGATGTTAAAGGGTGTTACATTCAACAGCTAGAGGTTGGAAAGGGAAAAAATTAATATCATTTATTACAGAGTTTTCATGAAAACAGGTGGGTTAATGTAAGAAGGCTATAAAGGACTATCTACACTGAGAATTTCTTGTTAATTTTGAAAAATATATATATACCAAATAAATATATACGTAAAACTGAAAACAACTGTCGCTTCTAGGTAAGGTATAGGAACTGGCCAGGGTGGAGGTTAGGGATTTTAGCTTGATTTATATAATGCTAATACTTTATAAGGAAAATAATTCATGTACTGATTGTATAAATGAAAAAGTTTTTAAAAGATACCCAGCACACACAGTAGGATGGCTATAATCAAAAAGATGGACAACAACAAGTGTTGGTGATGATGTGAAGTAATCAGAACCCTCATATATTACTGGTAGGAATGTAAACTAGTGCAGTACTCTGGAAAACACTTTGGCAGTTCCTCAAATTGTTAAACATAGAGTGACCTAGTAATTCCATGCCTCAGTATGTATATCCAAGAGAAATTAAAATGTGTGTTCATACCAAAACTTGTGCACAAATGTTCACAGTAGCATTGTTAATGGCAAAAAAGTGGAAATAATCCAAATGTCCATCAACTGATGGACAGATACATAAAATGTGATATATCCATAAGATGGATTATTGTGTCATGAAAAGGAAGTACTGATACATACCACAACATGGATGAACCTTGAAACCATTATGTTAAAGATAAATCAGACACAAAAGGTCACACATTGTGATTCTATTTACATGAAATGTCCAGGTAAATCTATAGACAGTAGATTAGTGGTTGCCAGGGGAAGGGGGAATTAAGGAATGGTTGCTAATGGGTACAGGATTTCCTTTTGGGTGGTGAAAATGTTCTGGAATTAGATAATGGTGATGACTGCACAGCTAAAAAGACTGAAAACCACTGAACTGTACACTTTAAAAGGATGAATTTTATGGTATGGAAACTATAGTTAAATAAAATGGTACTGCAAAATTCAACCCTCTCCTTTATGTAGGCTTTTTTCCTGTCTAACAGACTTTTTCTTTCTTCACTTCTCTCATCAAGCTATGGTCCATCATTTCTACAGCATCAGCAGTTTTTTTTAGTAGTGCCATGGCTGCAAGATCTTAGTTTCCCAAACAGGGACTGAACTCATGCCACCTGCAATGGAAGCGTGGCATCCATTGGACCACCAGGGAAGTCCTTCAACAGCATTCTTGATAAAAGCCTAAATTCAACTTTCTGGCAAAAAGACAATCCTGAATGAATTTCTTTTCTCCAAGCTTATACCTGTATTACCAAATTCTACTGGAGAAAATTGTGAAATAAGGCGCATACATTCCACTAAAAATTCACGAACGCTAACTCTAGGTGGGCCTTACCCTCTCCTTTATTCTGAACGCCAGCCTACCCATGACTTCCCCTTCACTCAGTGGACAACATATCTCCTACTTAGAAAACAAAACAGAAACCATACAATCTGTTCCTGATACACAGTTCATTCTAGTTCATTCCAGTTCCAAGAGGAGACTTCTCTCCATTATCTAAGGCCAATCCTTTGCCTTAGATTCTATTATCTCCTGCCATTCCAGGAATCATGAATCATTGATTAGCCCTTCTCTCTCTCACATAATCAACATCCATTCTCAGTAATTCCTCCCACAGCTTTTAACAGCGCTTAAGACTCTGCCATTAAACAAATAAGCAAAAATTTCAAATTCTTTTCCTCAATTCTTTCTCTCTCCAGCTACCAACTTCTTTCTCCTCCCTCTTCAGGTCAACCTTTTCACAGACTCCTCACTTCTCAAACCATTCCAATCTAGATTTAATCTCTATCACTCCATCGAAACTGCTCTTGCTAACATCACCCATAATCCTACTGTTATTAAATCTAACAAGATTTTCTGATTTTTCTCAGTTATTTGGGCTTTTAGTAAAGTTTCACAATGTTCATCCCTCTTGAAACTCATCTCCTCGCTCATGCATTCTCCAGGTATTCCTTGCTTACTAACTCTTTAGCCTGAAGACTCCTGTTATCAAGAACACCTTCACTTTTACCAGTTTAGCAAACTATCAGTCTAATCTTTCATTTTATGGTTTTAGAATTGTAAAAGCTTGTTATAGTCAACATTATAATATGCTTGTTTACTTAACAAGACTATAACAAATTGCTATAGTCAACAAATGGTTCTGGGACACAGGATAACCACGTGCAAAAGAAAGAAGATGAACCCCCTACCTCATTCACATTATAATTAAAAAAAAATTAACTCAGAAGGGATTAAAGATCTAAATATAAGAGCTAAAATTACAAAACTTTTTGGAAAAAAACACAATGTGTATCTCTGTGACCTCAGTCATTGTTTTAGCTATGCCCCCAAAAGTAGAAACAACAACAAACAGGACATCATCAAAATAAGCTATATTTCAAAAGACTTGAATTTCAGAACAGCATTATTTATAATAGCCAAAAAGTAGAAATAACCCAAATATCTATCAAAAGATAGATAAAATGTGGCATATCTATACAAAAGAATATTGCTCAACCATACCCTGAAAACATGCTAAGCAAAAGAAGCCAGACGCTAAAAGGTCACGTTTATGATTCCATTTACACAAAATATTCAGGATAGGCAAATCCATTAAAAACAGAAAGTAGATTAGTGGTTGCCCAGGGTTGGGGCAGGTAGGGGATTAAGGATTGGGTAGTTATGGCTGAGGAGTGTAAACCTTCCCTTTGGTGTAATGAAAATGTTCTAAAATTAATTGTGGTGATGGAGGCACAATTCTCTATACTAAAAACCACTGACATACACTTCAAATGGGTGAAATGTATGGTATATAGCTCAATAAAGCTGTTTTGGGGGGACACCAAGCAGCTTGCAGGATCTTAGTTCTCCAACCAGGGGCTGAACCCATGCCTCCTGGATTGGGAGCTCGAAGTCTTAACCACTGGACTGCAAGGCAAGTCCCTCAATAAAGCTATTTTTAAAAGAAATATTTATTATAAAAATTTTGAAGAGTATAAAAGTATATGAAGTCCCTTTCCTAGTCTCAAAACACTACTAACAAATAGATATATATCCTCTCAATAGCTTTTCCCTGTGTAAACAAACTTACTGAGAGAATTAAAAAAAAAAAAATCCACCCTTCAACCTTACACCTTAATATACACGTATACTTTTTTCTCCCTAAAAATACTTCTGACATATTTCCCAGTTAATACACATAATGCTACCTCATTTTTAAAAAAATTATTGTGGTAAAAAATATACAACATAAAATTAACCATTTTAACCACTTTTAAGAGTGCAACTCAGGGGTGTTAAATACATTCACAAAGTTGCACAAGCATCACCACTCTGTATTTCCAAACCTTTTTCTCCATCCCACACTGAAATTCTGTATACTCTGAAACAACAATTTGCCATTTCCTTCTCCTCCCAGTCCTGGGTAACCTCTAGTCCACTTTTTGTCTGTATGAATTTGCCTATTCTAGATACCTCCTATAAGTGGAATCATACCATATTTGTCCTTTTGTGCCTGGCTTATTTCACTTAATATAATATCCTCAAAGTTCATCCATGTAACAGCATGTATCAGAATTTCAATCCTTCTAAAGGCTGAATACAGTCCATAATTTGTTTATAGCACATTTTATTTATCCATTCATCCACTAATAGATGTTTGAATTGCCTCTACCTGTTGACTATCATGAATAAGGCTGTTATGAACATGGATGTACAAGTAATCGGTTTGAGACCTCTTTTCAATTTGGGGGATATATACCTAGAAGTGGCATTTCTAGATCATATCATAATCCCATGTTCAACTTTGTGAGGAACTGCCAGCCTGTTTTCCACAGCAACTATACCACTTTACGTTTCAATTTGTCACCTTTTTTTAATTACTGCTTTTTATTTTTAATATTAAAATTATCTTTAATTCCAAGATGACCACAAAGGTCTGTCAATAAAGCACTGGTTAAAAAAGGTTGTTCCTAATTTTTCTCTATTACAAACAATATTGTAACAAATTTCTGTATGCATTTTGCATACTTCTGTAAATATCTCTGTAGGATAATTTCCTAGATGTGGAAATACTACATGAGTTTTACATTTTGATAAATGATATCAAATTGCCCTCCAAAAATATTTGCGACTTATACTTCTATCAACTGTTTATGAGTGCCCATTTCATAAAATCCTTGACAGTATCAATCTTTTTAATCTTTGCCAATCTTAGAGGCAAAAATACTTTAATTGTTTAAATTTTTTAAAAGTTTTAATTTGCACTTCTTGCTATATCATAAACTATCTTAATAGAAGGCTTAGAAATTAAGCCTTAGATGATGGACAGTCACTGATAACCACAGCTTTAAAAGAAACTGCTATAGTCACTGGAGAGGAAAATGAGTTCTACCTACATAGGAGGTTATTTCACTTAATGTGACTTTTATATGAAACCTCTCCAAAATATAGTAAGATTCTCCTAAGCTGGAGAACACATTTAAAACATTTTATTCATCCCATCCTTAAAAGCATTGCTGCTAATCTGTCTTCAGGAACATTATTGTAGACTTATTGGACAGTTGAAATTAGCTGAGTTGTTTTAACACTACTAAAAATAACAAGACAGTGATACTGTAATATGTTAACTGTCTGTTCTTTAGGATCTAGAAGTCTTACTCCTACATTAAATGAAATAATCAGATATCAACATTCTTCTAGTACTCAGTGCTTTCACTGAGTTAGAATGTAAAATTATAGCATTTACTGTAACCTGCAAAAAATCATTTGAACATTCTTTATCTTTTGTACAATTATAATTGAAAATGTCAACTAAGTTATAAAGTGTTTTTTCCACAAAACATAGTTTAGCACTAGGAGAAAAACAGAACCCTTTTTATGTGTCCTTTTTCCATTAATAATTAGATAACCCAAAATATATTTCTTTTGGTCTTAATGACAGGAACCTGAGAGTTAAGTTGTACATGCATTAACATTAACATTTTTTTCATTTCTAATGAGTTTCTGCTATAAAAAAAAGTTCATTATCCTTTTACTATATACTTTAAAAAATATCACTGGAATGCTTTATTTAAGTAAGAAGAAACAGTCTCAAGTTACATGATTATATTTCTAATACTAAGGAATGCATGCTTAAAGTAAAAAAACACCACCACTTTGGAGGTTTTTAAGTGAAAGTCAGTCAGTCATGTCCAACTCTTTGCAACCCCAAGGACTGTACAGTTCGTGGAATTCTCCAGTCCAGAATACTGGAGTGGGTAGCCTTTCCCTTTTCCAGGGGATCTTCCCAACCCAGGGATCAAACCCAGGTCTCCTGCATTGCAGGCAGATTCTTCACCCGCTGAACCACAAAGGAAGATTAAGATTGTTACAAAACTGCCAAAAGAAAACATGATTAATGTAATCTGCATACCACTATGTGATTTTTATGCAAAGGCAAAATATAATTCAGGGCCCAAAGTGCCAGTTACAGAGGGCAAAACTTTCAATAACTCTTCCATAAGTGCTTCACAATTAACAAAGAAAGGCTAAACATCTAGAGCTGGAATTTATCCAGTCCCTTTGGTTCTCAGTGGGACAATTATACAATAACACTATAGATCCATCTGGATCTATCCATTTATCTCAATCTGAGAATGACTGTTATAGCCAATAGAAGAGGATGTTGTTGTTACAAGCTATGCCAATTTAAAAAAATTTGGTATCACTCAAAGCTATCTACACTGGCCTCTAAACTGTAAAAATATTAATACATTTTTACACTCCATTTGCTCCTTTTTAACATGGGGTATACTAAATCCTAAGCATAATAAAATATATTATAGGACATCTGTACTTCAAAGTAAAAAATGAAATCACTTCCAAGAAGTGATATTGATTCCATCAGAATTAAAGAAGCTTTTTCTACCACACTCAATAAACTGTTTATTTGCATATATTACTTTAACTGGACTTACAAACTCACATAACTGTCCTCTCAGAGTATACATCTGAATGTGTGTATGTGCGTATGTGTGCTCACTCAATTGTATCCAACTCTTTGTGACCCCACAGACTATAGCCTGCCAGGCTCCTCTGTCCATGAGATTTTCTAGGCAAGAATACTGAGTGGGTTACCATTTCCTTCTCCAGGGGATCTTCCCAACCCAGGGATTAAACCTGCGTTTCTTGTATCTCCTGCATTGACAAATGGATTCCTTTATCACTGTACCACCTATAACTGAATGTATCTCTTAAAAACTAAAATTCCATTACTCTGATTTAGCCAAACTATTAGCTTCTCCAGTAACAAGGTGAGGTGAAGTGGTGGTAAAGAATCTGCCTGCCAATGCAGGAGACACAGGTTCAATCCCTGAGTTGGGAAGATCCCCTGGAAGAGGAAATGGCAACCCATTCCAGTATTCTTGCCTGGAAAATTTCATGGAGAGAGGAGCCTGGCGGCTACAGTCCACGAGGTTGCAGAGTCAGACACAGCTGAGCACACACACACACAGTAAAATTTTAGGGTTTTTTTTTTTTTTAACACTGGAAAGACAAAAAATGATTTGCCAAAAGTTCACAGGTAGTCAATAAAGTAAATATTTTGTTTTTTAAACAGTAATGGATTTCTACACATACTCTGCCCAAAGAAAATTCTATTTGCTAGAAGATGAACATATTTTTTCTTCCACAGGTGGTGATGCAATCACTTAGAAATGTCTCAGAATACAGATATTTGAAATTCCCTTCTGACTCTTTCAAAATACAGATGTTCCCAGAGAAAAGGGGACCTCTTTAACTGATATCGGTACACAAACTTTTTCTGCTATTTTTGCATTGGAGATGCCTTCTTCAGAGGTATAAAATATGAAAGTGAAGTCACTCAGTCGTGTCCGACTCTTTGTGACCCCATGGACTGTAGCCTACCAGGCTCCTCAGTCCATGGGATTTTCCAGGCATGAATACCGGAGTGGGTTGCCATTTCCTTCTCCAGCAATAAAATATGAAGGAAACATAAAACACTCATTTATTTCACTTGTGAAATCTCCAAATTTCAGATTTACAGTGATGGGTAGAAAATGACTCAACAGATATCAAATTTTCAAAATAGTAAAAACTTTTTATTTGTTAAAATATAAAATGTATTGGACATTTCAAGGAGCAAATTCCTTCCTTAACTGTTAAGACCTCTCACATTAAGATTTTATTTTTTAAAGGGCTGATGAAATTTTTTCCTTTAGAGTAAAAATGAAAACCACTGTGCTATGGAATTCTTTTTTTACTAGGTTGTTTTGAACACAAACACACACTCACACTGCATTCTTTGCCAAGTCTGTGTGAATTTACTGTGGTGTTATTCAGTCTTTCAATGTGTCTAATGTTACTAAGTATCTTCTACTGTTAAATATAATATAAAGTATGGCTGTGCCTTTCTCAAAAATCCAGAGCTATGAAATTATAGTATTTTCAAAAATAAGCTCAAAATGTTTAGAAATATTTAGCTCCAAAGAGAGAAAAAAAAGGTTTGGATCACCTTTCCAAAAGTAATTTGACTTTTGCTAAGAGTCCAGTGACTCTGTGGGCTGAATATTTTGTCAAAAAGTCCACTGTATATATAGAAAATTTCCAAAAATTACTTTGGAAACACTAAGTTCATAAAATTTTTTTTTAAATGCTTCCTAAAAACATCCAAATCTGGAGAATTTAGATACTTACTACCTTTATGACAGTTAAAAAAAAGGCTAAAACCATGTAATAATCTCTGATAAAATATATAATGGATTTAGTTATTTTTTTAAAAATAGATGAGTTCATTTTTTAGACACAAAAAGGTTCTATAAATGGAAAATTAGCTTACTTAACTTCAAATGAAGGTTAATTATTATACAATGTACAGAAGCATTACAATCATGGTTTAACATGTCTATCCAAATTATTTACTGCAAATCCTTACCTTGTATTAGTGTTAACAAACATCAAAATCACATTGCGGGAATGTGATTAGAGGTAAGGGGATAGCTACCGGTATAGGACAAACAGTTAGTATACCAGAATACGTGTGTGTGGATACTGAAGGTTAATACATAAAGAACATAAAGCTTTGCCTTAAAAAAGTAATTAAGAAAACAAATCAATGCGTTCTGTATAGTCTTTACAGCACTTCTGCTATGACTTACAGAGCAATGCTAGTTTTTGTTTGACTGCCTCCTAAATTAGTTGTTAAAATCTATGTACTCCTTTGCACAATTTTTAGCTGACAAATGAAATTTTTCATCCCAAGAGTTTCAAAAAATTTAATTCTGTCAAACTGAAAACAGTGGTAATTTCTGAAAAATGATTATTTTTTGATTTATCCAGTGAACTCTAAATATCATGATGATTTTATGCCCATCATCATCCACTTAAGAAAATACATGAATGAAGCATTTTTTAAATGCTTGAAAATTTTACATCAGTCTTCCCTTTTTTTCCTTGAACATGCATTTTCATTCCATTCCTATCTTAAAACAGTGGTTCTTAACAGGGGTAGGAGGTAGAATTCCCAGGGATGGTGGTGGAAATTTTGCCTACCAGGGGACATGTGACAATGTCTGAAGATATTTTTTATTGTCACAACTGGTGACAGACCGGTGCTGGCACTCAGCAGCCACTAGAGATGCTGCTAAATATCCTACAAGCCTCAGGTCAGTCAACAAACAACAATCATCTGATCCAAAATGTCAATAGTGCTAAGCCTGAGAAGCCCTCTCCAAGAGGGATATATTTTTATGATTTAAAGTCTTTTATTCATCACATTATACTTCTCCACAACAAAATATTTACATAAACTGATAAAAATATAAATTTCCTATAACATAAAGGCCTAACTGTTCAAAAAAAACAAAAACAAAAACATGTCTCCTAGAATGGGTTATTATAATGCTTTCAAACTGTGGTGCTGGAGAAGACTCTTGAGAGTCCCTTGGACAACAAGGAAGTCAAATCAGTCAATCCTAAAGGAAATCAACCCTGAATATTCATTGGAAGCTGAAGCTCCAACACTCTGGCCACCTAATGTGAAGAGACAACTCACCGGAAAAGACCCTGATGCTGGGAAAGATTTGAGGCCAAGAAGAAAAGGAGGCGGCAGAGGATGAGACGGTGAGATAGCATCACTGACTCAATGGATATGAATTTGAGCAAATTTTAGGAGATAGTGAAGAACAGGGAAGCCTGACATGCTGCAGTCCATGGGGTTCCAGAGAGTTGGACATGACTTAGTGACTAAACAATAGCAATCTAAAGAACATAATTAAACAATCATCAAATATAAAAAATGAAAATATATTAAAATATTCCTAAGGAGATGAAGCATATTTATTTTCAATTAAGTATTATATGTGAATAAATATTACTTGTTGCTACAATGAGACAGAATTCAGCTCAATGACACTTCTATTTTCATGAGAGCTGAGAAACTTTATTTATACAAATAAGTAAATGGAAAAAGAGTTCTGTTGAAATAACGTCATTTATTTTGTGAGCTTCTATTAAGTTATATATACTTACAAGTTACATAGCGACCTTTTATTAAAAATTATTTCAGTGACCTATCAGCCAATAACTTAGGCGATTCTCTTAAATATTGTTAAAAACAAAGAATTTGAAACCAACTGACTTACAGAGGACTTTTTAGGTAATCTTTCAAGGTGTCACTCTCACTACCTATAGCTACTGAGTCACCCTGAGATTTTTAAGCCCCTGCTTTACTACAAATTAAATTAGGCCTTGTTCTATGAAGAGTCTTTGGGAATGTCTGTTACTTTAACATGAGAACACAAATTCACTTACCAGGTAGGGTGTGGGCTATCTCAGCAGGCTTTTTAAAACCTAGCAAGTCACTTTGAAAAACCTCTATCAACTTCCCCATAACCATGTCCATCATGAAAAGTCATGCACAGTTATCAAACACCTATGCCTAATAGCCGAGGTCTTAGAAACGATAAGATGGGTTTTATGAAAACTAGACTCACAAGAAAGAAAATAGTCCAAATATGACTAAAATTCTTCCCATTACTCCCTTACCTCTTAGATACTCTGTACTGGGCTGTGGTCAATTTTCCAGTCTCAGGGTCATGTACTGTAGCTCGGCTCAGCTACAAAAAAAGAGAAAGGACAAGGGCTTACTCACGTAGCAGGCAATTTGGGGCTTTTGTTTTGTTTTGCCAAGCCACAGGTGATTGGAAGGGTTCAGATTGGTCTGGATGGTAGGCAATGGTTTCAAATCAGCAGAAACATTTAGAAAAGTGGCGATAAGAAAAGCCACTTCCAAATCAAGAAAAAAATGGGTTGACAGATTTTTGTTGCAGATTGTCCTTTCACTTTTTTTTTTTTTAAATCATTTGAAGCTGTATGTAAATGATTTATAGCACTGGGTTTCACAGGTTCTTTCTCAGATCTAGAAGTTTAATGTTCTTCAAATTATTTGAAAAAAGAGTAATTAGTAGTCTCTTTAAATTCATTTTTAAAAACCCTCACCAAGCTATAACTGTTGTTAAATCTCTCTAGTGAAGTAAAAGGCAACTAAACTCATAAGTAATAGCATTTGGAAGACTGAGATCTCAAGCATAACTCTGTTCTTTCCATTGCCAACATTTAAGTCAGCAAGTTTTTAAAAATAAAAACTCCAACAGGAGAAATACAAATTACTCCATAATGACAATGTTATTTTATAAGATGCATGAACAAATGCCAACACAATCATCATGAAGAATGATGTGAATTCACTGCAGCATATTTATGAATATGAGAGAACTACATAAACAAAGACTACTCCCAGATTAATCCAGGCTGCTGCCTTTTTTTTTTTTCCCCCCGTATTTGGCAAGAAAAAAGAAAAAGGAATAAGAAAACAAGTATTAGGCCAATTCCTGGACTGGCCTAACCTGATTTGATTCCTAACCTGAAGAAAGATGAAAAGCATATTAACTCCCTAAAAATAATAGACCAATTAAATATTAAAAACAGAACTTCTAGTTAAAGAGAAAGACCTGTGAAACACAAAGCAGTTTTTCCATGCTTAAAAATAGGCGGTGACTTGACTGGAGACTGAAAATGACCTACTTCCCTTAAATGAATAATTCCTGTAGGATGCACAAAACACTCATTAGAGGGCAAAATATGCAGCATACACATCTCTTACCTTTTGCTAATTCTGTAATGTACCGTCTCCAAGTCTCCTGTTATTGGGTTTGAAATGGTGGCTCGCCTCAGCTGTGAAGCCAACCATCAAAATAGGTGCATTACAAAACAAAAAAAAAATGAGTCACATTTATCCAATCAGTCAGAAATCTGGGATTTTTACACAAAGGAGGCTAAAAAGAGAAAATAACTCCATAGACTTCCAGTCACCTGTGTTGAGCCTTGAAAGCCAGTTGACTTTTAAATTTTTTATATTAAAAAAAAATTTTTTTTGCATGAATGGAGTGTACACAAAACAGACTGGGAATTAAATTTCTTTGAAAGGTTACAGGATGTGAAATAGGAAAAGAAATTTCTAAAATTTGAAGTTAATTTATAGTTACAAGAATCGTTATATGCATTCAATAACTCATTACAAACTTTTAGTTTTTTTCAGTGATGGAAATGCTTGCAAAGCTAATGTTCAAAATCAGTTTGAAGAGAAGATGGCAGAGTAGGTGGACAGGGAGTACATCTTTCTCCGTGGATAAATCAGGAGCACACCTTCAGACACAGAAGTGCATGCAGAATACCAGCTGAGGGTGAACAGGAGAACCCGACCAGAGGAAAAGAATCTACAGAGCCACACAAATCCCAAGAGCAAGCCCTGAGCCTATGGGGTGGGAGCACTGACTCCAAGACCCTAGACTACCAGAGAACTAACCCTACTACTACTAAGTCGCTTCAGTCGTGTCTGACTCTGTGCAACCCCATAGACGGCAGCCCACCAGGCTCCCCCGTCCCTGGGATTCTCTAGGCAAGAACACTGGAGTGGGTTGCCATTTCCTTCTCCAATTCATGAAAGTGAAAAGTGAAAGTGAAGTCGGTCAGTCGTGTCTGACTCCTAGCGACCCCATGGACTGCAGCCCACCAGGCTCCTCCATCCATGGGATTTTCCAGGCAAGAGTACTGGAGTGGGATGCCATTGCCTTCCCCGAGAACTAACCCTAGAGAGTGTCAAATAGTGAGAACTCACACAGTGGAAACCACTTGAATACAAGACCTGGCATCACCTAACCAGCAGGAGTGCCCTGTGCAAGATGCCTCATCTAAACAACAAACAAAACAAAAATACAAACCCAATCATCAGCAGACAGGATCACCACCTCACTCAGCCTAGCCCATCACAGGAAAAACAAACAAAAACTCAGCACAAATCTCACCCTATATGAAGCTTACATAAACCACTGGACCAACCTTAGGAGGGCAGACCAAAAGGAAGAAACAATTCAGCCTTGAAGTTGGGAAAAGGAGATCTCAATCACAATAAGTTAAAAAAAAAAAAAAGAAAGAAAAGGCAGAGAAATACTACACAAATGAAGGAACAAATTAGAAACACAGAAGCCCAAATAAATGAAGAGGAAACAGGCAAACTCCCTGAAAACTCAGAATAATGATAGTAAAGATGATCAAAAACCTTGAAAACAAAATGGAGAAACTGCAAGAATCAATTAACAAAGACCTAGAAGAATTAAAGAATAAACATTCAGAGACAAATGAGACAATTACTGAAATTAAAAATACTCTGGAAGGAATCAATAGCAGAATATCTGAAGCAGAAGAATGAATCAGTGAGCTGGAAGATAAAATGGTGGAAATAACTTCTGAAGAGCAGAATTAAGTAAGAAGAACAAAAAAAACTGAGGATAGTCTCAGAGACCTCTGGGACAATATCAAAAGCACCAACATTTGAATTATAGGGGTCCCAGAAGAAGAAGAGAAAATGAAAGTGTATCAGAAAATTTTTGAAGAGATTATAGTTGAAAATTTCCCCAACATGGAAAAGGAAATAGTCAATCAAGTCCAAGAGGCTCAAAGAGTCCCATACAGGATAAACCCAAGGAGAAACATGCCAAGACATATACTAATCAAGCTAACAAAGACTAAACACAAAGAAAGAACATTAAAAGCAGCAAGGAAGAAGCAACAAGTATCATACAAAGGAAACCCCATATGCTTAACAGCTGATCTTTCAGCAGGAACTCTGCAGGCCAGAAGGGAATGGCAGGATATATTTTAAGTACTGAAAGGGAAAAATCTACAACCAAGATTACTGTACCCAGCAAGGATCTCACTCAAAACTGATGGAGAAATAAAAAGCTTTCCAGACAAGCAAGAGTTAAAGAGAATTCAGTACCACCAAACCAGCTTCACAACAAATGTTAAACAGACTTAATAGTCAAAAAACCAAGAGAAGGAAAAAGATCTACAAAATCAACTCCAAACAATTAAGAAAATGGCAATAGGAACATATATATCAATAATTACTTTAAATGTAAATGGATTAAATGCTGCAAACAAAAGACAAAGACTAGCTGAATGGATACAAAAGCAAGACCCATATATATGCTGTCTACAAGAAACCCACTTCAGACCTAAAGACACATACTGAAAGTGAGGGGATGGGAAAATATATTCCATGCAAATAGGAAGCAAAAGGAAGCTGAAGTAGCAATCCTCAAATCAGAAAAAATAGACCTTAGAGAATATTACAAGAGATAAGGAAGGACACTACATAATGATAAAGGGATCAAACAAGAGAAAGACATAACAATTGTAAATATCTACACACCCAACATAGGAGCACCTCACTACATAAGACAAACAATAACAGACACAAAAGGAGAACCCTACAGTAACACAATAATAGGAGGAGACTTTAACACCCCACTCACACCAATGAACAGGTCATCAAAACAGAAAACTAATAAGGAAAGACAAGTTTTAAATGATATATTAGATGTGATGAATCTCATCAATACTTTCGGGACATTCCATCCAAATGCAGAAGAATACACCTTCTTCTCAGGTGCACATGGAACATTCTCCAGGACAGACCACATCTTGGATCACAAATCAAGCCTCAGTAAATTTAAGAAAACTGAAATAGTATCAAGCATCTTCTCCGACCACAACACTATGAGACTAGGTATCAATTACAAGAAAAACAAACTGTAAGAAACACAAACACATGGAGATTAAACAACACACTTCTAAATAACCAACAGGTTACTGAAGAAATCTAAAGGGAAATCAAAAAATTTCTAGAAACAAATGACAATGAAAACATGACAACTCAAAACCTATGAGATGCAGCAAAAATAGTTCTAAGAGGGAAGTTTATAGCAATACAATCCTACTTCAAGAAACAAGAAAAACATCGAACAGACTACCTAACTTTACACCTAAAACGGCTGGAAAAAGAACCAAAAAAAAAAAAAACCAAATTGGTAGAAGGAAAGAAATCATAAAGATCTGAGCAGAAATAAATGAAAAAGAAATGAAAGAAACAATAGTAAAGATTAATAAAACTAAAAGCTGGTTCTTTGAGAAGATAAAACTGACAAAACTTTAGCCAGACTCATCAAGAAAAAAAGAGAAGACTCAAACCAACAAAACTAAGAACGAAAAAGGAGAGGTTACAACAGACACTATAGAAATACACAGGATTATAAGAGACCATTATGAACAACTATACGGCAATAAAATGGATAACCTGGAAGAAATGGACAGATTCTTAGAAAAGTTCAATCTTCCACGACTGAACCAAGAAGAAATTGAAGCTGTGATCAAAAATCTCCCAAAAAACAAAAGCCCAGGATCAGATAGCTTCACAGGAGAATTCTATCACACATTTAGAGAAGAGCTAATGCCTATCCTTCTAAAACTTGCAAAAAATTGCAGAGGAAAGAACACCTCCAAACTCATTCTACTAGGCCACCATCACTCTGATACCAAAGCCAGACAAGGACAACACACAAAAAAGAAAACTACAGGCCAATAAAACTGATGAACATAGATGCAAAAATCCTCAACAAAATTTTAGCAAACAGAATTCACCAATACATCCAAAAGTTCATGATCAAGTTGGGTTTATTTCAGTAATGCAAGGATTCTTCAATATATGCAAATCAATCAATGTGATATACCATATTAACAAATATGAAGAGAAGATGATAAGTCTATAGCAAACACTATTCGCAGTTGTTAAAAACTGAAATCACTCCCCCTAAGATAAGGAACAAGACATGGGTGTCCACTTTCACCACTATTATTCAACATAGTTCTAGAAGTCCTAGCTACAGCAATCAGAGAAGAAAAAGAAATAAAAGGCATCCAGATCAGAACAGAAGTAAAGCTCTCAATGTTTACAGATGACATGGTTCTGTACATAGAAAACACTAAAGATAGTATCAGAAAATTAACTAGACCTAATCAGTGAATTTAGCAAAGTTACAGGACATAATATCAATACATAGAAATCACTTGCATTTATATATACTAACAATGAAAAATCAGAAAGAGAAATTAAGGGATCAATCCCATTCACCATTGCAACAAAAAGAATTAAATATCTAGGAATAAACCTACCTAAGGAGACAAAAGAACTGTACACAGAAAATTGTAAGACATTGATGAAAGAAAGACAACATAAACAGATGGAGAGATATTCCATGTTCCTGGGCAGGAAGAATCAATATTGTGAAAATGACTATACTACCAAATGCAAATCTACAGATTCAATGTGATCCCTATCAAATTATCAATGGCATTTTCCACAAAACTAGAACAAAAAATTTCACAATCCATATGGAAACACAGAAGACCCTGAATAGCCAAAGCAGTCTTGAGGAAAAAAAATGGAGCTGGAGGAATCAACCTTCCTGACTTCAGATTATACTACAAAGCTACAGTCATCAAGACAGTAAGGTACTGGCACAAAAACAGAAATACAGACCAATGAAACAAGATAGAAAGCCCTGAAATAAACCAATGCACCTATGGGTACCTTATTTTTGACAAAGGAGGCATGAATATACAATGGGACAAAGACACCCTCTTCAATAAATGGTGCTGGGAAAACGGGACAGCTACATGTAAAAGAATGAAATTAGAACACTTTCTAACACCATACACAAAGATAAACTCAAAATGGATTAAAGATCTTTATGTAAGACCAGAAACTATAAAATTCTTAGAGGAAAACCTAGGCAGAACACTCAATGACATAAATCAAAGCAAGATTCTCTATGACCCACCTCCTAGAGGAAAGGAAATAAAAACAAAAGTAAACAAGTGGGACCTGATTAAAACTTACAAGCTTTTGCACAGCAAAGGAAACTAGAAGCAAGGTGAAAAGACAACCCTCAGAATAGGAGAAAATAATACCAAATTAATCCTGATGAAGGATTAATTTCCAAAATATACAAGCAGCTCATACAACTCAATGCCAGAAAAACAAACAACCCAATCAAAAAGTGGGGAAAAGACCTAAACAGACATTTCTCCAAAGATGACATACAGATGGCTAACAAACACATGAAAAGATGTTCAACATCACTCATTATTAGAGAAATGCAAATCAAAACTATGATGAGATATCACCTCACACCGGTCAGAATGGCCATCATCAAAAAGTCTACAAACAATAAACGCTGGAGAGGGTATGGATAAAAGGGAATGTTCTTGTACTGTTGGTGGGAATATAAATTGATACAGCCACTATGGAAGATGGTATGGAGATTCCTTAAAAAACTAGGAATAAAACCACCCATATGACCCAGCAATCCCAATCCTAGGCATATACCCTGAGGAAACCAAAATTGAAAAATACACATGTATCCCATTGTTAATTGCAGCACTATTTACAATAGCTAGAACATGGAAGCAACCTAGATGTCCATTGACAGATGAATGGATAAAGAAGTTGTGGTACATATACACAATGGAATGTTATTCAGCCATTAAAAAGGAACACATCTGAGTCAATTCTGATGAGGTGGATGAACCTAGAACCTATCATACAGTGTGAAGTGAGTCAGAAAGAGAAAGATAAATATCATATGCTAACACATATATATGCAATCTAGAAAAATGGTTCTGAAGAATTTATTTACAGGGCAGAAAAGGAGAAACAGACATAGAGAATAGACTTATGAACATGGGGAGATGGGAGGAGAGGATGAGATGTATGGAAGAAACTTACACGACCATATGTAAAATAGATAGCCAATGGGAATTTGCTGTATGGCTCAGGAAACTCAAACAGGGGCTCTGTATCAGTCTAGAGGGGTGGGATGGTATGGGAGATGGGAGGGAGGTTCAAAAGGG
Source organism: Budorcas taxicolor (assembly GCF_023091745.1). Classification (NCBI taxonomy): domain Eukaryota; kingdom Metazoa; phylum Chordata; class Mammalia; order Artiodactyla; family Bovidae; genus Budorcas; species Budorcas taxicolor. The sequence goes on from NW_026291773.1 coordinate 75,781, forward strand.
AAGGCATATATATATATATATATATATATATACACCTATGGCTGATTCATCCTGAGGTTTGACAGAAAACAAAAAAATTCTGTAAAGCAATTATCCTTCAACAAAAAAATAAAAAGAAAAAATCAGCTTCAAGGTCAATCTTTTCTTCCTTCAAGATATTTGCTCATGTATTTCAGATAAATAGTGAAATAATCTTAGACTGAGCACAAAGATTGATGAAAAGAACTCATGTTATTTAAAAAAAACACACACACACAGAAAGAGATGTCAGCCAAGATAATGATTTTAAACTTTTTTCTAAAAATGAAAGATGGTTTGGAGGTTAACAAGAATATAAAATTTTCCTTGTCACTGTATTTTTTGATCAAATAATCTAATTGAGGCATCCCTTTTAAGACTGAGATCTCCAAACTCAGAGATATAAGACAGTCTCCAAGCGGAAATGAATTCTTATTTAATATTCTACCACAATAATTTTGGTTTACTGACACAAATAATAGACTAAAATCCAAAAAAAAATGACAGAATAGGACATCACTATCTTTTACCTCTTTAAAAGATTTATAAGCGCTCCCTTGGACAATACCCATACATATTAGACAAGTCTTTTCATTTAAAATACTGGAGTGGGTTGCCATGCCCTTCTCCAGGAGATCTTCTCGGCCCAGGGATTGAACCTGAGTCTCCTGCATTGCAGGCAATTTCTTTACCATCTGAGCCACCAGAGCAGCTCATAATCTTTAATAAAAAAACAAAAAGTACTCATTTGGAAAAGTAGTAAAACTTAACAGCAACAAACATTCTGATTTCAAGTTTATTCTGCAGTATAGATATCCAGACAAAGAACAGCAAACTATGGTCCATGGGCTGAATTCATCTCCCACTTGCTTCTAGAAATAAAAGTTTTACTGGAATATAGCCATACTCATTTATGTATTTTCTATGACTGCTTTTGCATTACAACAGCAGAGGTGAGTAGTTATAATAGACTGTACAGCCTGCAAAACCTAAAAAGATTTACTATCTGGACCTTTACAGAAAAATTTTCCAGTTCCCGTATAGTAAGTGAGCAAAAATATTTCTAGTGTTTACTTAACAGCCTCTTTTTATGAAAATAATCATAGTTTGTATTTTGCTGTCAATAAGACCAAACAGATTTTAAGAACAAGCTGATGGGAAAAAAGGCAAGAGCATAAAGGTCATTCTTGCTCACCAAAGATGAATTTCTATGCTAAACTCTAAAGCTTATAGGATTGTGTTTATCATAAATTCTTTCTTATTAAGATAAATGATGTAGGCTGAAGCTAGGAAATGATGATATCATTATTTCAGATTAGCAAGACGTTCGTGCCCAATGATATTCTCCAAGTAATAATGTAACTTGACAGGAACAAAAATACTTCAAGTATTATTTCAGATAAAACTACAGAAGTTATATATAAAAAGTTGGCCTTTGATTAGTCTCTAGGATTAAAGGGCTCCAAAGTACACAGAAATTTTTTCAGGAAAATGCTGAAACACAAATCTATTAAGTGTGAATAAAAATATCACCTATGATTTTCATAATTCAGTGCTTAAAACCTAGTTGCAAGGTTACATACAAAGTATGTAATATGTGTCGATAACAAAAAGAGAAAAACTGGTATAAGTAGAGCTTAGTTAATTCCATTAGTTTGCAACAATAGTATCTAAAACTATCTATGGGGTTATTGTCATGTCAATTATCATTTTTATAATCTTACAAAGGAAAAGCTGAAACACAAGTAAATTGAGGAGAGAAAAAAAGGAAAAAATTATTTACCCTTGGTTTTGCTAGATCTTTAACAATTTCAATTTCTGCATCAGAAATAATATCATGGAAGCGGATAATACGAGGCTTGTCCCACTCATCCTCCTGTTTGGCTGGAGCCAGAATAAACTTAGGGTTCCGGTTTCCATCATGGTAGCGACAGAAGAGTTTTTTCTGTCTCCGAGGAGTCTGAACAAGAAGTTTAAAAAATTATAAATATATTAGAGCAATAATATTTTTAATGCTTGTTCCTATGAAGACAAGAAGCAATAATCATGCTGGTGTATAGACAGAGTACTTGAGGAAGAACATGCAAAAGAAATAGTACTCTGCAAATACTCTGCATCAAACAGGACCTTCAGAATTTTAAAAGATTTATTAATGATTCTTTTCTGGAAGAGATGGTGAGGTTTCTCTTTAACCCTTCTCTCATCAAAATAAAGTTCAGGCCTTATAAATATGAACAAAATAATAAAATGATTATAGAAATATGAAATGAATGACCAACCCTGCTCCAAACTTCACAAAGTAACTGGGAAGAACCCAGAAAAGTTTCTTAAAGAAAAAAACCTAACCAGTACCCAAGTACCTCCCAATTTTTAAAAATTTAGGTGTTTTTTTTTTTTAAGATGAAAAGCAGTAGCTCTGAAAGAGAGAAAATTAGTTATTAAACAAAGAAGCCAGGTGCTTTTAGTAGCAGGTATTAAAGTCAGCAAAAATCAACAAAGGTACTCTTCAATCACCTATGTATCACATTAACTAAATATGGGGTTGACCAAAAAGATCTTACCAAAAAAAACACCCCACATGGATGTTTTGGCCAATCCAATGTTATGCCATTGCTGATTCTTCTCTTGATTAAAGAAGTATTTCATATTATGAAGTAGAACTAATAATGATTTGTGTTTATTCTTGTTCTTCATTTACCAAGAATCAAATACAAGGTTTTAAATATATCTTTTATATGATGATAAGACCAGTTTAACTGTTCTGAGAAAAAGCACGCTCCTTTGATTTTGGGCTGAGTTTACACGTGTGTCACCTCAACAAACGGGCAAATTAACACACTTCTGTTTCATAACTACAGTTCTATTTTGCTCTCTTATTTAAGAGTTTCTAAGGGCAGTAAAAAATATCTGCTCACTATTGGAAACCTGAACACTGACTAGGTACTTAATGATATTACGCCAACTACTAACGATATTGGAAATATCATGATAATGGTATTGTGGTCATTTAAAAGTTCTTATCTTTAAATGATATACACTAAAATATTTAGATGTGAAATTAAAAAAAAATGTTTCATGAGTCTAATTTGTATGTATTCATTAGATCAAAAGTAAACATGTTCTCTGGGAATCCATGAACTTATCAAAAGTGTCAACATAGCTAAGATCTACTTATTTGCTGGTAGAGGTTAGGCTGTCAACAGTAAATCACCAAATATCAAGAAGTCATCAATATCAAAACATAAAACTCAGCCTAAGTTTATCAGTAGTAGAGAAAAGTTAAACACTATTCAAATGCTTTCACTTAAAATTACTCCATAAATGTACTAAATCCTTCTATATACACCAGCATTCAACTGAACACTAGTACCGTATGATACTCCTTTAAAAAGGGTTCTATGATCAATTAATGTTGAGAAACAAAGTATATCATACTCATAATCATCAATAACAAGGATCTGAAAAGCCCTAAAGCTGAAGAAAGAAACCTATGTTTCCAAGGCTTGAACTGTATTATTTGTGGCCTATTACCTTTTTAGTATTCTGGTAAACTGAGTATAAATATATAATACAGATATACAATAAACAAAGGGATATTTACAGACACATTTTAGTGTTTAAAAAAATAAATGTTATAAAGCCAAAAGCTATTTAAAGTCTTTATGCATTTTTAATATTTCTTAAATAGACTAAAACATTACATTAGGCAGTCTTATCAAGGCTGACTAGGAGCAAAACCACAAGATATCACTGTATAGATAAATCCATCGTTTCATAGGATAAGTTAGAATGGTATATTATTTCTATGTAAGACTCCTGAAATCTCTTTTGCATTAAGATATAAGAAAATACTGTATCACTTCTCTTAAATAATCTGACCCTTCACCTTAAAAAGCCTCTTCTAATCTATGGAAAGGGTAATAATTACCAAAAATGCATGTAATGGTATAGGAGTCACAAGTTTTATTTTAAAGCCATTTTACTAGAAGTTGGAACACATTGAGTGCAACATCAACAATAAAGTGATGTGACAGACTGTAATACTTTAGGAATAATTCTGATTTTTACCACAGTTTAAAAAATTCTGCATCTCTCCAGAACTACGTACAAACACACATGCACATTCACACACACACAATTGGCTTTTCCACTTTACCATTTTGATACCCTCCCCACGGCACAGCATTTCGTACTTCTGTCTCTCTGGCAGGTAATCCACAGCAGCACCTTTTTTCTTCAGTGTGGTTTTCTGATCAGATTGGTCATCTGAAGAAGACTTATTGGCATCTTTTTCTTTAGCCATTATATACTCAAAGTATTTTAAGTTACCGTTAGCTCTCTGATGTTCAGGATCTATTACAAAAGAAAGCAAGCATGTCCATGAGTAAGTTTACAGTTGTTCAAGCATGAGCGTAAGATACCAGTGGAGGAACATGTTTACCTTCCAGACCAGGTTGCTTTATGAGAGTGAAAGGAGGCATTAATGAAAATTATTATAGCAAAAGAACAGGTGTAAATCAGTACTGCCCCAAGCAAATCAAGATGTACAGTCGCCCCATATAAAGGGAGTTCTGGAGATGGAATCAGCCATCTATTTCAAAGTAGTAATTATTGCTTTTACTTTGAGAATGTTCCATGTGACAAATTACTAAGCAGCCAAAGGAACTATGATCAATTTGATGTCAAATGAATTTTAAAGTATTACTGATTAAACTTATTTTAAGCAACAGAAAAGATTTTTCTGAGACTGAAATATAATGACCATGGGGAAGACAGGGTATAGAGTTCAAAGGTAACCTTTACCACAGATAATATTATAAATGCCGAACACAGCCTACTTCTGAGGGCTGAGTGCATTTCAGTCCCAAAATTCTAAGTGAGACAAAAAAGAGAAACTAAAAATATAATTTTCAAATAAGCCAGAATCCACTAACTGCCTGAGAATTGCTAGTCATAATTTTTAGCTATCTTTTAGTAGGGGGAAGGAGGACTACTCCACCCATCTGGGAGAAAAAAAATATAAACCACCACACACACACACACACACACACACACACAAATGAAAAAGACAGAGTAGGACACAGAAAGTTCATTTGTGACATTAATTGAAGTGTTTTTAAAAATCCAGCCTTAGATTTGTCAAATACTTCTTTTCTTTGAGAAACTGCTTATGTTGTGATGTACAGAATATGAGGCTAATTTTACAAAAGAAATGGAAAAATGGGGGGAGAAGAGGGTATGCTACAAGGAAACAAAAAAATTCGTAGGTATCTCTGGGTGATTGGTTTATGGTGACTCTTCTGTATCTTTTTCTACTTTTTAAATTTTTTCTAAAATGAAGTATTTTTAAGTCAGGAGGAAAAAAATCACTTAAAATACTGGGGGGAAAGGGCTAATGGAATATCTCAATTTATCAATTCATTCAACTAAGAAATAACCTAATTTCAAAAGCTTATTTTCAGATGACCAATCCTTTTGAATTATTTGACTCTCCTAACATACACATATTTACCTATTCATAAAAAGAATTTAAGTTTTAAAGCTTCATTATATACCAAAGGCCATATGACTTTTTTTAGCATACAATTCCACCACCACAGATTCTAAGTTAGTAGGTTTGGGGTGAGATCAAGGAATTTTCATTTCTAATAAGCATCCAAGTAATTCTGATCACTGGCCTTTGGATCATACTTAGAGAAACACTACTGCTACTGCTAAGTCGCTTCAGTCGTGTCCGACTGTGCAACCCCATAGATGGCAGCCCACCAGGCTCTGCCGTCCCTGGGATTCTCCAGGCAAGAACACTGGAGTGGGCTGCCATTTCCTTCTCCAAGAGAAACACTACATTCCTGTTAAAAATACTAGTGGTAAAATCTTTGTATCATATTTTCCTAATATTTAAATACGACAATCAAATATATTTTCATTCTTTTTATTTGTGAAATAATTTCAATCTCCGATGGAACTGGAAGATATTAAATGGAAAATCTCATTCATGTGACCTCAGGAACACAAAAATTAAAGACTGAGAGACTGATTTCCCATAAATGCCTGATTTTCAGAAAACTGATAATATTGGAATGTTCTTAAATTTCAGGGAATCGGCCAGGGGTGGCCTCATATCAATCTTGGGAAATTTTGCTTACACTTTCCAAGGGCATGAACAAGAAATGACCCAGTTTGAGATGGTCTTACAAAGTAAGCTAAATTGAGCTTTGTTTGTATGACTGGAGGGTTTTGTCTGCCTAGGGAATGTTCAATGCTGGTCCCCATTTGTTCCTGATTTCAACAAACTCTAACTGAACTCTCACCTCTTCATATTTTCTGCCCTACTCCAAACCCTCAACGGACTTACCTGTAGCTTCCTACAGCTTGCATGTCCCAAATGCAGTTCCTCTGCTATTCCTGAATAAACTCTTCTTTCTGACAATTATGAGTTTGCTAAACCTTTTCATTTAGGTTGACATTTCAAATCACTATTTCCAAATAGGAGATTCAGTAAACCAAAAATTTCCTTCAAAGGATACTGGTTAATATTTAATACGGCAACATGGCAAATAAACAGTTTTGACTGAGTTAGCTATGTTCGATTCAATTTTGAAGTTCCTAAGAAGTACACAGCAGAGAAACACAGCTACTCTTATAGCACTGTTAGGTGAGAAAGATCAGTTGCCATTTATTTATTTAGAGGATAAATAGAAAGATAAAGTATGTCTGACAGATGAGCTCTTGACTTGTGACAAAAAGTACCAAAACTATATGACAAATATACATACTCACACATAATTATAATTAGTATTATCTATATATCCCCCAATATATCCTTAACCTTGAATTAGGCCAAATTAACATACCTAGTTCAAGAAGCTTCTTTGTGAGCAAAAGCGCCTTATCCAGGTCTCCCTGCTGGTATACTGCATAGCTCAAATAATCCAGAACAGAGACTTTATCAATGGGAGAAACCTCGCCTTCATCCAGCTGCCTCAGGGCTTGTTCCATCCACAGTTCTGTATGGTAATAATCTGCTTCTGTGTAGGCCACTTTGCCCAACTCAAAACAGTCCTCAACTGTTAGAAAAGATTTGTGTTTTACCCCTATGGAAAGAAAATACAGAGAACTTTAGGAATCTATTATATGTTTATTATACTATTATATATTTATTTAGGACTATATGGCTTTCAAAGTACTATCTCACTCATTTGAACCTCCCAACAACCTTCTGAGGTAGGAAAAGCAGGAATTACCCTAGGTTTATAAACAAAGGAACAAACTACAAGGTAATGAAACATGGCAAGGATCACATAGCTAATAGGTGACGTGGGACCTAGAGAATCCAGATTTCAATTATCAGTCATCATACCAAAAAGATGCACCAATTAAGCTGAAGTATGCGATTTTCCAACACAGTGGGAAGCACCATATGAGATATATCTAACTCTTAACCAACAACTTAGGATAAACAGAGACATGGAAGAGAGACAAACCTGTTTATTGATTCCTTCCCCTACTATTCCCCTTTTCAAAAATATTAATGATATGCAATTTACATACCATAAAGTTCACCTAGTTAAAGAATTCAACAGTTTTTCACTATATTCACAGAGCTGTACAACCATTACCATAATAGGATTTTAGAACATTTTCATTACCCCAAAAAGCAACGCTGTAACCATAAGCAGTCACTACCCATTATATCTCCCCTTTCCTGCCCTATCCCTAGATACCACTAATCTACTTTCTGTATCTACTTGTCTATTCTGGCTATCATACATAAATGGAACTGGACAACAGGTAGTCTTTTGTGACTGGACTGCTTTAATCAGCATGTTTTCAAGGTTCTTTTTATTGCCAAGTACTAGCCCACTGTAGGACAGACTACATTTTGCTTATCAGTTGATAGACATTTGAATTGTTTCTACTTTTCTGACTTCTATGAATAATGTTACTATAAACATTCATGTACAAGTTTTAGTGTAGAAATATTTTTTCATTATTCTTGAGTATATACATAGCAGTGAAATTGATGGGTCTTATGGCAACACTATGCTTACCATGTTCAGAAACTGCCAAACTATTTTCCAAAGTGGCTGCACCATTTTACAATTTTACAATCCTGTGTGTATGCTCATACATAAATCAGTGTATGAGGGTTCCAATTTCTCTGTATCTCACCAATACTTGCTACTACTCATCTTTTTTATTATAGCCACTGAGGGTATGAAGTAGCATTTCATTGTGGTTTTTAAATTTTATTTCTCTAATGATGATGTTGAACATGTTTCTACATGCCTATTGTCCATCTATATATCATCTTTGGAAAAATGTCTGTTCAAATCCTTTGTCCATTTAAAAACTTGGTTGTCTTTTTACTATTGACTAATTATGTTTCAAATGTTGTATAATCACCATTACTTTTATAAGATTAAGGAAAAGATAAATAACTACAGAAAGATATAAATGTAAAAAATATTCTCTGAATGATAGCAATCATGTAACATTTCATTTTATAAACAGTAAATCAGTGAGTTAAGTAGAGACTTTAAGAGCCTGAGTATTTTTATGTTGTCCTTTGTTTATAGCATGTTAAGTAAGCAATAGTGAGAAAATTACATCTGGACCACATATTCTGGGGGTGGGGAAGGGAACTGCTTCTGATATAAAACACAGGCGATCCTTGAACAACAAAGTTTGCATTGCATGGGTCCACTTATATGTGCATTTTTTTCAGTAAATACATATATGTATTATAAATGTATTTTCTCTTCCTTATGCTTCTCTAAATAACATTTTCTTTTCTCTAGTTAACTGTATTGTAAAAATGTAGCATACAATAATACAACATATGAATTGTGTTAATAAGCAACTGTTTAAAATATCAGTAAGGCTTCTGATCAATAGTAGGCTATTAGTAGTTAAATCTAGGGAGAGTCAAAATTTACATGCAGATTTTCAACTGCTCAGGAGCTCAGCAGCTATAACACCAGCATTTTTGAAGGATTAACTACTCTACCTAGAAATGCTGGATAAAATGTAACAGTTATCCATTTATCCATTTGTACCATGGCCAGATTCACAGGAATTAAGCAAATTTTTTGAGGTCAAAGCAAAAAGGAACTTGAAACCTAGAGAGTTAAGTAAAGGATGAAGCTGCATCTCCTCTGGAGGCAGTCATCAGATGAGAAAACTAGAAGCATGATTTTTAACCATCAAGAAAGGGATAAAGAGGGCTTCCCTAATGGCTCAGTGGTAAAGACTCTGCCTGCCAATGTGGGAGACATGAGTTCGATCCCTGGTCCGGGAAGATCCCACATGCTGAGGGACAACGAAGCCTGTATGCCACAACTGAGTCTGTGCTCTAGAGTCTGCCAGCCACAACTATTGAGCCCATGTGCAACTGCTGAAGCCCCAACGCTCTACAGCCTGTGCTGCACAACAGGAGAAGCCACCTCAGTGAGAAGGCCGTGTACTGCAACTCTCCAGCTGGAGAGTAGCCCCGCTTGCCATAACTAAAGAAAAGCCTGCACAGAAATGAAGACCCTGCACAGTCAAACAAATAAATAAATAAATTTTAAAAAGAAAGGGATAGGAGATAAAGCCACAGGCCCATGCAAAATGACAGAACAGACCCTTGAAAAACCACATCTTCAATTAAAAAATGAGCTAGAAAAAACTCTTGTCAACTGGCAAAGAGAAACAACAAAAAACTTATTTTTCTCATCCTGCACTGTAGGTAAGGAAACAATCTCTTAAGAATTCCACAGGCGTGCCTTCTGGGAGGTTTTGATTTCAAATATACACTATCTCCATGGTCTGGGAAACTAAAGCCAAGAATTTAACTTAAAGTGGTTGGAGGCTGGTAAGGTCAAAGGACACCTGGCAGAAGCAACATTTATACTCTGCAAAACCCACCCTCACCTCAGGTTTTGCAATATTCTCACCCACAATCTGAAGAGATGCACACAATTCAAAATCACAAAGCACACGATTAAACAAGCCACTACGAGCAAAATCAGCAGAAACTATTCAAAAACAGTATTAGATATCACCCAGTATATTCAGATGATATCAGGTTAAGAACACAAAATAACTACGATTAAAACGTTTAAAGAATTTCTAAAAAAAATTAAAGATGAACATGTAAGATTCCCTAAAAAGACTAGGAAGATGTGAGTAGGAGAAAATATAGAACTTTCAAAAATTATAAATATTATCAAAGAGACAAACATGTATTGCTCAGGTCAAACAGCAAGTTAGACACAACAAAAAAGAGAATAACACACCTAGAAGAGAGAACTGAAAGAATTACCATAGGATAAACTACTCAGAATGCAGCAGAGAGGAGGAATACATATAACGTGCTAGTTAAAAGATAAGGAAGAAAAACTAGGAAGACCACAGAACGTGGAGAAGGCACTATTTAAAGAAATAACAGTGAACAAGTTTCTAGAATTAGAATGCATGAAACCAAAGATTCAGGGAGCACAGAGACTCCTAAGCCAAAGTACATGCAAGGGATTCTCAAGGATTTGTTTCAACAAGGAGGAGGAAAATAATTGCTAAGGAAAAGTCTGAGGTACCAAAAAAAAAAAAAGATAGAGAAATTGGTATACATTTAAAGAAAAGTGAGCTATCAGATTGGCAAAAATTTCAAAGTCTGAAATTTTTTGTGTGATGCTGTGGGGAATAGGCACTCTCATGTATCACTAGTAGAAAAATGACAGAACCACTATGGAGGGAAACTGGAACAAAATTAGCAAAATGTCCCATGCATCTACTCTGAATCAGTGGCATCGTTTCTAGAAAAAATATCCCAAAGATCACTTGGCAAAAAAAACCCCCAAAAACATATGCACAAGGTTATTGGCAATCTTATTTTTATAATAGTAAAAGACTACAAACAAAACAAGTGTCCATATCAATGGGGCCCCAGTTAAATAAACTATAATAAAATTCACAAAATACAGTAACAGATAGCTGTAAAAAGAAATGAGGATTTCTACATAGCATATGAGGTAATATCTAGAGCATATCAATAAATTAAAATACCAAAATACAGAAAGTATACTATGCTGCCTTCTCCACCGAAGCTGAGAGGAAATAGGAATATATATACACAGCCGCTTACATTTTAAAGAAGAAACAGTGAAAATGAAAAACCTAATCAAGTGGTAGTTCATATAGGAAGAAGAAAGCAACAGGTTGGCAAGTAACAGAATGATAGTAGAACTTCTATAAGTGGACCTTATTAATACAGTTTGGACTTTGAGTGAATAAAAAAACTGCATAACTAAAACTAATATGAGAGACATGGTGATGGTGGTCAAAAGGTACAAACTCCCAATTATATGGTAAGTCCTGGGGATGTAATGTACAGCATGTTAACTATAGTTAATAATACTGTATTGTATATTTAAAGTTGCTGGAAGAGTAGATATATTTTAAAATAAAAAATTTTTTAACTATGTGACGTGATGTGATGGTGCATGTTAACTAAACATATTGTGGTGATCATCTTGCAACACAGACATATCCAAGTCATACTGCACACCCAAAACTAACACAAAGTTATATGTCAATCACATCTCAATTTTTAAAAAATTGGGCGCCTCTTTTAAATAAAAACATTAAAATTTTTTAATAATAGAAGAGGACAAAGATAGGATATAAATTAAAAACTGAGCCTGTGGGGCTTTCCTGGTGGCCCAGTGGTTAAGAATCTGCCTTGCAATGCAAGGGACACCGGTTCAGTGTAAGGGACACCGGTTCGATCCCTGGTCCAGGAAGATCTCACAAGACACAGAGCAACTAAGCCCATGCACAACTACCAGCCTATGCTCTAGAGCCTGTGAGCTGCAACTCCTGAGCCCACGCCCTAGAGCCTGTGCTCCGCACCACTGCAGCGAGAAGCCTGTGTACCAAACACAGACCAGACCCTGCTCGCCACAACTAGAGAAAGCCCATGTGCAGCAACAAATACCCACCACAGCCAAGTAAATAAATCTAAAAAAAAAAATCCTGTGATAAATCTGATTTTAGTGAAAAAGATATAGAAAAAGGAAGGGGAGAAAGAAAAGGAGGGGTATATTTTCCAAATTTTGATACCAATGTTCAAACAATAAATGTGAAGCTCTGGGCGGTTTACTGTTAATGTCAAAATATCTTACTTCCTATATCAAAACAAAAAGGTATAGCATGTCCATGGGTTAGAAAATTGTCTTGTTAAAATGACAAATGTTGCCCAAATTCTTCCCAAGATTCAAAATAAACCTAATTAAAACACCTACAGGCATTTTTGTAGAAGCTACCAAGGAAATTCTAAGATTTATTTGGAAATTCAAAGGATCTAGAATAGCCAAAGCAATTTTAAACAAAGAACATATTTAAAGGACTTATTCACAAGTGTTTGCAAGTACGTGGAGGTACTGAAATGCCCATATACTAATCACAAGAGTATAAAATGGTACAACCATCTGGTAGTTTCTTAAAAATCAAATATATACCTACCAATTATTTCACTTTAAAAATCAGATATATACCTACTATGCAACCCAGCCAACTGACTTCTAGGTATTTAACCAAAAGAAGCACATGCCTAATATGTCTGAAGGACAAAGGAAATAGATAGAAAAAGGAACACAACAGTGTTTTCCTTAAAAACTTCTGACTGAATGTACTTTAACGAATCAGTATATTGGCTAGAATCAGACTTAGCTCTAACCTACCCAATGGTGTCAACATTTTTTTTTTCAGTGCTAACAGAAAAGGTTCATGAAAAATTAAGAAGAAATAAAATCTAGGACACATTTTGCTAGTGATTCTTTGTCTAGGGGATAACATGCTCTGGTCTGAGGATGTTAGATTTCAGTACAAAGCAGCATCCTAATACAGAAGTATATGTACTGGAGGATCACACGGACCAATACAATCAAATATTCAAATCATACAACTACCTCCATTTACTACATATATATATATACATATATATATATACATATATATATACATATATATATATACATATATATATATACATATATATATATACATATATATATATATATTTGCCTATTAGTCATTTATGGATAGTAACTGATTATCATGCTTGCATGCTCAGTCCCTCAGTAATGTTTGACTCTGCAACCCGATGGACCATAGCCCACCAGGCTCCCCCGTCCACGGAGTTTTCCAGGCAGGAATACTAGAGTGTGTTGCCATTTCCTCCTCCAGGACATCTGCCCAACCTAGGAACCAAACTCAGTCTCTTCCATCTCCTGCACTGGCAGGTGGATTCTTTACCACTGTGCGACCTAGGAAGTCCATAACTGATTACCAGTGTACTACTAAAATGAAGATAAAGATCCATATTGTGACAGTTACTCTCTACTTCTCTCTAGTCTAGAAAAGGATACCAACAAACTAACTTATTAACAGTTTAACAAGATGCAATTTCAGAAACAAAAGAAACATACTGAATTTTGACTGTTATTTTTCAGTTACGAGAACTGGAATACAGTTCTAAGACGAGCTTTACAGTGCAGAAATTAAGAATGTCTTTTCTCAGGGATATACAAAAGACACAAGAGGACAGTATTTATTAATTTATTTATTAATAAATTTAAATTATTTATTAATAAAATTTATTAATAAATTTATTTATTAATAAAATTTATTAATAAATTTATTTATTAATAAAATTTATTAATAAATTTATTTATTAATAAATGTAGACAGCACCAGTAAAATTTTTCACATGACCTTATATCCTGGCAATATTATTTGAAAGCATAATGGAGACAGTAGAGGATCTTGAGCTATTCTGCCTTGGTAAAGTATCTCTGGTCATCTTACCTATTGATCTATTCACAATTATTAAAGGCAAACTGTCTGGGAACTGTATTAAAGAAAATGAAAGAGAAGTGATATAGCATTTGAAAGGGAAGGCTGCTTCCAAAGTAGAGAATGTGAGAATAAAAAGTAATGGACAAGAAGACAAATAAAATGACATAAGGGAAGTGATGCTGGCAGGAAAAAACCATAAAAAGCGTTCATACAAAGCATGAATAGTTAGAATTTGATGACAAAAAAAGGAAAATTCTTTCGGTTCAAAGCAGATGGCACAGATGATTGACATTAGCATGTCAAACTGAATGCAGTGAAGGAGAGGATAGGATGAACTGAGAGAGCAGCACTGACATACATATGTACAGTACCATGTGTAAAATAGACAACTAGTGGGAAGCTGCCGTATAATACAGGGGAGCTTGGTTCGGTGCTGTGATGACCTAGAGGAGTGGGGGGGGTGGTAGAGACTAAAGAGGGAGGCGCTATATGGATACTTAATAGATGATTCACAATGTTGTGCAGCAGAAACTATCACAACATTGTAAAGCAATGTTTAATCTCCCAATTAAAAAAAAACTGAATGTAGTAACCCAAATTTACAGTTAAAACACAAAAGTCTTTTAAATTTATTATCACAGTATAAACTATAATAATATGTGACAGGAGACAGTATAGGAAAATTTACTTAGAAATTTTTGGCTCACCCTTAAACTGCAAGATTTTATTTTAAAATTCTTACCCTTTATAGGAACACTTACTGGATAAAAACTTGATTTGTAAGGAACAAATACATTTAAAATGCACATACCTGGGAAGCTGATGTCTTGCATCAGAGGCAATATGGTACACTCATAGCTGAGTGCACTCCAGAGATGTACAGAGAATCTACTGCTTGGTGTTGTAGTAAGCTTATCAGTTCACCAAGATAATGATGTAAATGACCAATAAGAATGTTCAACTTCTACCTGAAGTAACTCAGATTTTATATATGACATATTCCATACCAAAAAAAGTGTAGAGGACACAGTTTTGAGGGCATTAGCTCCCTGTTGTCCCCTTTGCCTATCAAAGCAATACCACCATTCTTTTCTACTTTACCACCTCCCCTCAAAAACTGTAATATCTCTGGAAGCTATGAATCTATTAAACAAATTAGGGTTAGGAACAACCTGAAACTAAAGGAACAGTCCATATGAACTGTAAAGGCAACATCGATGCCAAAATACATATAACTTATCAGATTTTATATTAAAATATCAAGAAAGCATTTCAAAAGGTAGGCTCAAAAAAGGAGAAACAGACAAAATTAATCAAGGAATAACATCACATCAATATAAATCCACTGAAAAAAGCTTTCTCTGATTTTTTGGGGGGGGTGAGGCAATTTAAAAAGGCAAATCATCCTTCCCTCCAGTCCTCATCCTTAAGGCTTTACATCTCAACTGCTACAATTTTAAATCTGACAAAACTAAGTGTTAGCAAGGACATTAAGAAATGAGAACTCCCATACATTGCTGGAGGGAATATTACTGTACTTGGGTACATCTGCTCTGGACAATAATCTGGCTACATCTAGTAAAATCTGAGAAACTTATATCCTAGAGAAACTTTTGCATGTGTGCAATGGACACAAGAAAACATAATGAAAATGTTTGTTGAAGCCTTGGCCCTGCAAAAATTGGAAATAACCTAAGCTACCACTGTCATCTCTTAAATTTTTACAACAGCCTCCTCCCTGATTTCTTTGTCTCTACCTTCGGGTCTCAAACCATTCTGCAGCCAGAATGATATCTCTAAAATGAAAATCATATAATTTCCCTGTTTAAAACTTTTCAGTAACTACACATTATACTCAGAATGGTTCAAACTTCTCTACATAACTTACAAAGTCCCTCAAGAGATGGCTTCAGCTTTACCTACATAGCCTCATCTCTCACTATTTCACAGCATCCCGTGCCCCTAGTTCATGCACTTAGCTCTTAAACAAACTATGTTCTCTCCTCTCTGGCCTATATACATGCTCTGTTTGGAGTACTTTTTTCATACCCTCTATTTCTGGGCTAATTCCTTGTCCATTATTTCACAGTTTTTAAACATATTCTGTCTTCCAGGAAGTCTTACTTTACACCTCTCATTTATCAAGTTCAGAATTAGATTTCTGTCTATGCGCTCCATGGTCTCCTAAGTTATCTCCAGCTAGGCATTCATCATATAATAGCATAAGAATATAAGTACCCTAAGGGCAAAAGCAGTGTTATTCATTACTGCATCTCTAATACTTAGACACAATGGTTATCATGTTAAATAGATATTAAATAGATACTAAGTGGCTTATATCTATTAAACAAATTATGTTTTAAACCAGAAGCAAATTTAAAAACAAGGCTGTGATCTTATCACAAGTATTATAACAGTAGAAACAGAAATAAAATTTGTAAATGTATACTTTTTCAGAAGTCCAACTTAATGGAATTACATTACAGTTTAATGGAACACCATGGTTAGTTTTTCCACTTGCTACTTCATTCCAAATTTAGAAAGATAAGCAAGAAAAACATCTTAAGTCATTCATCTCACTGTATTTTCTTACTGAGAAAGTCAATTTCAGTATGAAGACAGAGGTAACATATTTTATTTTTACAATTGATAAGGACAAGAAGATAGTAATGGTATATTCATAGAATAAATGACAGATCGCAATAGTAAACTATCACATGAAGGTAAATATCAGTAACACAAGTAAAACTGGAAAATTTCAAATTTTGCAAAAACTAAACAACACACTCCACACTCTTTAACAGCTAACAGAAAAAAAAAAAAAGAAATCACAGGGAAAATTAGAAAATACTTAAAAGACAAAAGAAAATGAAATTACAACATACCAAAACTTACAAGACACAATGAAAGCCGTGCTAAGGGTGAAATTTATAGTTATAACTCTTGCATTAAAAAAACAAGATCTCAAATCAACAACCTAATTTTACAACTTAAGAAACTAGAAAAACAAGAACAAACAACCCAAAGCTAGCAGAAGAAAGGAAACACTGAAGCACAGAATAGAAAATAACAGATAAAATTAATGAAACCAAAAGTTGGTTCTCTGAAAAGAATTTTGTCAATAAAAGTGACAATCTTTTAGCTACATGGATCAAGAAAAAAAGCCAAATAACTAAAATTAGAAATGAAAGTGGGGATACTTCTACTGATTCTATAGAAAAACAAAGGATTATAAGAATTCTATGAAAAATTGTACACCAACAAACTGAATAATCTAGATGAAATGGACAAATTCCTAAAAACACAAAACCCACCAAGACTAAGAAAAAAATAGAAAATCTCAATAGATCTTTAACTAGTAAGGAAACTGCTGATGCGAACAGCTGACTCATTTGAAAAGACCCTGTTTTGGGGAAAGATTGAGGGCAGGAGGAGAAGGGGACGAGAGAGGATGAGATGGTTGGATGGCATCACCGACTCAATGAACATGGGTTTGGGTAGACTCCGGCAGTTGGTGATGGACAAGGAGGCCTGGCGTGCTGTGGTTCATGGGATCGCAAAGAGCTGGACACGACTGAGTGACTGAACTGAACTGAGTAAGGAAACTGAATCAGTTATCAACAGTCTTCTGACAAAAGAAAAGCTCTGTTATTAACACAAATAAATGGAAAACACGTGCCATGTTCCTGGATTAGAAGACTATTAGCTTCACTGGAGAATTCTATCAAATACTAAAAAAAAAAAAACTAATACCAATCCAGAAAATTCTAGGAATCCTGCTGCAAAAACTCTTGTTAGAACTAGTAAATGAATTCAGCCAAGATGCAGGATGCAAAGACAACACACAAAAATAAGTTGCATTTCTATGCACCAATGAAAGTGAAAGTGAAGTCACTCAGTCGTGTCCGACTCTTTGTGACCCCATGGACTGCAGCCCACCAGGCTCCTCCGTCCATGGGATTTTCCAGGCAAGAGTACTGGAGTGGGTTGCCATTTCCTTCTCCAGGGGATCTTCCCGACCCAGGCATCAAATGCTGGTCTCCCATATTGTAGGCAGACACTTTTACCGTCTGAGCCACCAGGGAAGTCCTATGTACCAATAATGAACAATATAAAAAATTACAAAAACAAATCTAAGCATACAGTACTTAGGAATTAACTTAACCAAGGAGGTGAAAGACATACAGTGAAAACTACAAAAAGCTACTGAAAGACAACATAAATAAATGAAAAACACATGCCATGTTCATGGATTGGAAGACAGCATTATTAAAATGTCAATACTACCCAAAGTGATCTGCAGATTCAATGCAAAAGACAGAAATAGAAACAGAAAACTCCACCGTAGAATTCATACATAATCTTAATAGTCAAAACAATTTTTAAAAAGAACAAAACTGGAAAACTCATATTTCCTGATTTCAAAACTTAATACAAAGCTACAATAATAAAGTAGTGTGTAAAAAACCAACTTATAGACCAGCATAAAAACAGACTTAGAGACCAATGCAATAGAGAGCCAGAAATAAATCCTTGTATATACTGTCAAATGATTTCTGACAAGCATGGCAAGACCATTCAATGGGAAAATGACTATCTTTTCAACAAATGGTGCCAGGAAAACCAAATATTCACATGCAAAAGAATGAAGCTGAACCCTTACCAAATACCACATGTAAAAATTAACTCTAAATAAATCAAGGACCTAAATATAAGACCTAAAACAGTAAAACTCTTAAAAGAACCACAGGACAAAAGCTTCATAACACTGGGTTGGGCAGTGATTTCTTGTATATGACCCTAAAGGCACAGGCAACAAAAGAAAAAAAAAAACAAAACTGGATTTCATAAAAATTTAAAAATTTGGATACAAAATACAGTTATCATTGGAGTAAAAAGGCACCCAAAGAAAAGGAGAAAATATTTGCAAATCACGTATCTCATAAGGCATTAATATTATATAGAGAATCCCTAAAACTCAACAACAAAAAAATGAATAACCCAACTAAATAATAGGCAAAGGACTTGAACAGATATTTCTTCAAAGAAGACATACAGACGGCTGCTAATAAGTACATGAAAAGATGCTCAACATCAGTGATTAGAGAGATGCAAAACTTCAGTGAGATACCACCTCACATGCACTAGGTTGGCTACTATCAAAAAAAAAGAAAAGAAATAGGGAACAAAATAGCCACCAAAGACCAGGAAGCCCAGAGAGTCCCATACAAGATAAACCCAAGGAGAAACACAAGACACATGTTGATCAAACTAACAAAAATTAAACACAAAGAGCAAATATTAAAAGCAGATAGGGAAAAGCAACAAATAACATACCAGGGGATCCCCATAAGGCTAACAGCTGATCTTTCAACAAACTATTGGTAAAGAATCCACCTGCAATGCAGGAGATCCTGGTTCAATTCCTGGGTCAGGAAGATCCCCGGGAGAAGGGAGAGGCCAGTATTCCTGGCCTCCTCTTGTGGCTCAGCTGGTAAAAAGTCTGATTGCAATGTGGGAGACCTGGGTTCAATCCCTGGATTGAGAAGATCCCCTGAACAAAGGAAAGGCTACCTACTCCAGTATTCTGGCCTGAAGAATTCCATGGACTGTATAGTCCATGAGGTCACAAACAGCCAGACATGACTGAGCGACTTTCACTTTCATACAGGCCAGAATGGAACAGCAGGATATATTTAAAGTGATAAAAAGCAAAAACCTACAACTGAGATTACTCTATCCAGCAAGAATCTCATTCAAAGGAAAAATCAAAAGCTTTACAGACAAGCAAAAGCTAAGAGAATTCAGCACCACCAAACCAGCCCTTCAACAAGTGCTAAAGGAACTTCTCTAGACAAGAAACACAGAAAGGGCCTATAAAAACAAACCCAAAACAATAAAGTAAATGGTAACAGGATCATGCTCATCAATAGTTACCCTGAATGTAAATGAGCTAAATGCTCCAACCAAAAGACACAGATCGGCTGAATGTATACCAAAACAAGACCCCTAACCCTATATATACTGTCTACTAGAGATCCACCTCAAACAAACTGAACAAACATGAACAAACTGAAAGTGAGGGACTGGAAAAAGATATTCCACGCAAATAGAGACCAAAAGAAAGAGGTAATAGCAATGCTCATACCAGACAAAATAGACGTTAAAATATAAAGAACATTAGAAGGGACAAAGAAGGACACTACATAATGATCAGAAGATTAATCAAGAAGACATAATGATTACAAATACATATGCAGTCAACACAGGAGCACCTCAATACATAAGGCAAACGCTAACAAACAGTAACACAATAATAGTGGTGGATTTTAATATCCTACTCACAACAATGAAAAGATCATCCAGACAGAAAATTAATAAGTAAACACAGGCTTTAAATGATACATTGTACCCATTGGACCTAAATGATATCTACAGGGCATTTCACCCAAAAACAATAGATTTCACTATTTTCCCAAGTGCACATGGAACATTCTCCAGGACAGATCACATTCTGGGCCTCAAATCAAGCCTTGGTAAATTTATTTAAAATTGAAATCATTTCAAGCATCTTTTCTGATCATAACACTGTAAGATTAGATATCAACTACAGGAAACACTAAGAAACACAAACACATGATTGCTAAACAATACACTTCTGAATAACCAAGAGATAACTAAAGAAATCAGAAAGGAAATCAAAATATGCCTAAAAACAAATGACAATGAAACCGTGACAACTCAAAGTCTATGGGATGCAGTAAAAGCAGTGCAAAGAGGGAAGTTTACAGCAATGTGAGTCTACCTCAAGAAACAAAGAGAGACATCAAACATACAACCTAAACTTACACCTAAAGCAACTAGAAAAAGAACAATAACAACAACCAAAAAAACCCAGTTAGTAGAAAGAAATAAATCATAAAGATCAGAGCAGAAATAAGTGAAAAAGAAACGAAAGACTATAGCAAAGCTGGTTCTTTAAGAAGATAAAATTGACAAACTGTTAGCCAGACTCATCAAGAAAAAAAGGGATTAAAAAAAAATCAGAAATGAAAAAGGAGAAGTTACAACAGACAACACAGAAATACAAAGGATCCTAAGAGACTACTATGAGCAACTACATGCCAATAAATGGACAACTTGGAAGTAATGGACAAATTCTTAGAAGAGTATAACCTTCCAAACCAGAACCAGGAAGAAATAAAACATGGACAGATCAATCACAAGCATGGAAATCAAAACTGAAATAAAAAATCTCCAACAAACAAAAGCCCAGGGCCAGATGGCTTCATAGGTGAATTCCACCAAAAGTTTAGAGAAGAGCTAACATTTATCCTGCTCCAACTCTTCCAGAAAAATGCAGAGGAAGGAAAACTCCCAAATTCATGCTATAGGGCCACCATCACCCTGACACCAAAACGAGACAAAGATGTCACAAGAAACGAAAATTACAGGCCAAAATCACTGATGAACATAGATGCAGAAGTCCTCAACAAAATTCTAGTGAACAGAATTCAATAATACTCTTAGAAGATCATACATCATGAACAAGTTAGCTTTATCCCAGGGATGCAAATATTCTTTAATATTCAAATAAATGTGATATACCATATTAACAAATTGAAAGACAAAAATCATATGATCATTTCAATAGATGCAGAGAAAGCCTCTGACAAAATTCAACATAAGAAGGAACATAACTCAACATAATAAAGGCCATATACAACAAACCCACAGCAAATATCCTCAGTGGTGAAAAACTGAAAGCATTTCTTCTAAAATCAGGAACAAGACAAGGATACCCACTCTCACTACTATTATTCAACATAGTTTTGGAAGTCCTAGCCAAATCCAGATTGGAAAAGAAGAAGTAAAACTCTCACTGTTTGCAGATGACATGATTCTCTACACAGAAAACCCTAAAGATGCCATCAGAAAACTATTTGAGCTAATCAATGAATATAGTAAAGTCACAGGATATAAAATTAATACACAGAAATCCCTGGAATTCCTATATACTAATGAAAAATCAGAAAGAGAAATTAAGGTAACAATCCCACTTACCATTGCAATAAAAAGAGTAAAATACTTAGGAATAAATTTACCTAAAGAGACAAAAGATCTGTATGCAGAAAACTATAAGACACTGATAAAAGAAATCAAAGATGACACCAAAAGATGGAGAGATATACAATGTTCTTAGATTTAAAGAATCAATATAGTGTAAATGACTATACTACCCAAAGCAATCTATAGATTCAATGCAATCCCTATCAAACTACCAATGGTATTTTTCACAGAACTAGAACAAATAATTTCACAATTTGTATGGAAACACAAGCGACCCTGAACAGCCAAAGTAAACCTGAGAAAGAAGAATGGAACTGCAGGAATCAACCTTCCTGACTTCACACTACACTACAAAGCTACAGTCATCAAGACAGTATGGTACTGGCACAAAAACAGAAATATAGACCAATGGGAACAAGATATAAAGCCTGGAGATGAATCCATGCCCCAGTGGACCTTATCTTTGACAAAGGAGGCAAAAATATACAATGGAGAAAACAGTCTCTTCAACCAGTGGTTCTGGGAAAACTGGTCAACTGCATTACTAATAGAATGAAATTGGAACACTTCCTAACTCCATACACAAAAATAAACTCAGAATTTATTAAAGACCTAAATGTAAGACCAGAAACTATAAAAATCTTAAGAGGAAAACATAGGCAGAGCACTCTCTAACATAAATCACAGCAAGATCCTCTATAACCCATCTCCTAGAGGAAAGGAAATAAAAACAAACAAACAAACAAAAATAACAAAAAACAAAAACTGTGACCTAATTAAAGTTAAAAATTTTGCACAACAAAGGAAATTATAAGAGAGGTAAAAAGACAACCCACCCTCAGAATGGGAGAATATAACAGCAAACTTAATGACTGACAAAGATTTAATCTCCAAAATATACAAGTAGCTCATGCAGCTCAATACCAGAAAAACAAACAACCCAATCAAAAAGTAGGCAGAAGACCTAAACAGACATTTTTCCAAAGAAGACATACAGATGACCAATAAATACATGAAACATGCTCAACACTGCTCATTACTAGAGGAATGCAAATTAAAATTATAATGAGGTATCACCTCTCATTGGACAGAATGGACATCAAAACATCTACAAACGATAAATGCTGTTTGATGTGGAGAAAAGGGAACCCTCTTATACTTCTGGTGGGAATACAAATTGATATAACCACTAGGAAGAACAGTACGGAGATTCCTTTAAAAACTAGGAAAAAACTAACATACGACCCAGCAATCCCATTACTGGGCATTTACCCTAAGGAAACCATAATTGAAAAGGACACATGTACCCCCATGTTCACTGCAGCACCGTTTACAATAGCTAGGACATGGGCATGACATTGAAAGATGACATGGATATAAACTGAAAGATAGGACACGAAAGATGAACTCCCCAGGTTGGTAGGGCCCAATATGCTACTGGAGAAGAGTGAGAAATAACCCCAGAGAGAATGAAGACACGGAGCCAAAGCAAAACAACACCCAGTTGTGGATGGGACTGGTGATGGAAGTAAAGTCTGATGCTGAAAAGAACAATATGCATAGGAACCTGGAATATTAGGTGCATGAATCAAGGCAAATTGGAAGTGGTCAAACAGGAGATGGCAAGAGTGAATGCTAGCATTTTAGGAATCAGTGAACTAAAATGGACTGGAATGGGTGAATTTAACTCAGATGACCATTATATCTACTACTGTGGGCAAGAATCCCTTAGAAGAAATGGAGTAGCCATCATAGTCAAAAAAGAGTCCTAAATGCAGTACTTGGGTGCAATCTCAAAAATGACAGAATGATCCCATTTGTTTCCAAGGCAAACTATTCAATATCACAATAATCCAAGTTTATTCCCCGACCAGTAATGCTGAAGAAGCTGAACGGTTCTATGAAGACCTACAAGAACTTCTAGAACTAACACCAAAAAAAGATGTCCTTTGCATCATAGGGGACTGGAATGCAAAAGTAGGAAGTCAAGAGATACCTGCAGTAACAAGGCAAATTTGGCCCTGGGAGTCCAAAAACAAGCAGGGCAAAGGCTAACAGAGTTTTGTCAAGAGAACACACTGGTCATAGCAAACACCCTCTTCCAACAACACAAGAGATGACTCTACACATGGACATCACCAGATGGTCAATACTGAAATCAGATTCATTCTACTCTTTGCAGCACAAGATGGAGAAACTCTATACAGTCAGAAAAACAAGACCAGGAGCTGACTGTGGCTCAGACCATGAAATTGCCAAATTCAGACTTGAAGAAAGTAGGGAAAACCACTAGGCCATTCAGGTATGACCTAAATCAAATCCCTTACAATTATACAGTGGAAGTGACAAACAGATTCAAGGGATTAGCTCTATTAGACAGAGTGCCTTGAGAACTATGGATGGAGGTTTGTGACATTGTACAGGAGGCAGTGATCAAGACCATCCCCAAGAAAAAGAAATACAAAAAGGCAAAATGGTTGTCTGAGGAGGTCTTACAAATAGCTGAGAAAAGAAGAGACGTGAAAGGCAAAGGAGAAAAGGAAAGATATACCCATCTGAATGCAAAGTTCCAAGGAACAGCAAGGAGAGATAAGAAAGCCTTCTTCAGTGATCAATGCAAAGAAATAGAGAAAAACAACAGAATGGAAAAGACTAGAGATCTCTACAAGAAAATTAGAGATACCAAGGGAACATTTCATGCAAAGATGGGTTCGATAAAGGACAGAAACGGTATGGACCTAACAGAAACAGAAGATATTAAAAAAAGGTGACAAGAATACACAGAAGAAGTATACAAAAAAGATCTTAATGACCCAGATAACCACGATGGTGTGATCACCCACCTAGCACCAGACATCCTGGAATGCAAAGTCAAGTGGGCCTTAGGAACCATCATTATGATCAAAGCTAGTGGAGGTGATGGAATTCCAGTTGAGCTATTTCAAATCCTAAAAGATGATGCTGTGAAAGTGCTGCACTCAATATGCCAGCAAATCTGGAAAACTCAGCAGTGGCCACAGGACTGGAAAAGGTCAGTTTTCATTCCAATCCCAAAGAAAGGCAATGCCAAAGAATGCTCAAACTACCAGACAATTGCACTCATCTCACACATTAGCAAAGTAATGCTCAAAATTCTCCAAGCCAGGCTTCAACAGTATGTGGACCGTGAACCTCCAGATGTTCAAGCTGGTTTTAGAAAAGGCAGAGGAACCAGAGATCAAATTGTCAACCTCTGTTGGATCATCAAAAAGGAAAGAAAGATCCAGAAAAAATCTGCTTTATTGACTATGCCAAAGCCTTTGACTGTGTGGATCACAACATACTGTGGAAATATGAGACTACCAGACCACCTGACCTGCCTCCTGAGAAATCTTATGCAGGTCAAGAAACAACAGTTAAAACCAGACAGTGAACAACGGACTGGTTCCAAGTCAGGCAAGGAGTATGTCAAAGCTGTTTATTGTCCACCCTGCTTATTTAACTTATATGCAGAGTATATCATGCGAAATGCTGGGCTGGATGAAGCACCAGCTGGAATCAAGATTACCGGGAGAAATATAAACAACCTCAGATATGCAGATGATACCACCCTTATGGCAGAAAGTGATGAACTAAAGAGCCTCTTGAAAGTGAAAAAGGAGAGTGAAAATGTTGGCTTAAAACTCAACACTCAAAAAACTAAGATGATGGCATCTGGTTTCATCACTTCATGGCAAATAGATGAGGAAACAATGAAAACAGTGAGAGACCATTTTGGGGGGCTCCAAAATCACTGAAGATGGTGACTGCAGCCATGAAATTAAAAGGCACTTGCTCCCTGGAAGAAAACTATGACCAACTTAGCATATTGAAAAGCAGAGACATTACTTTGCCAACAAAGGTCCATCTAGTCAAAGCTATGATTTTTCCAGTAGTCATGTGTGGATGTAGGAGTTGGACTATAAAGAAAGCTGAATGCTAAAGAATTGATGCTTTTGAACTGTGGTATTGGAGAAGACTCTAGTGACTCCCTTGGACTGCAAGGAGATCAAACCAGTCAATCCTAAAGGAAATCAATCCTGAATATTCATTGGAAGGACTGATGCTGCAGCTGAAACTCCAACTGGCCACCTGATGCAAAGAGCTGACTCACTGGAAAACACCCTGATGCTGGGTAAGACTGAAGGTAGGAGGAGAAGGGGACAACAAAAGAGGAGATGGTTGGATGGCATCACCGACTCAGTGGACATAAGTTTGAGCAAGCTCCGGGAGTTGGTGATGGACAGGGAAGCTTGATGTGCTGCAATCCATAGCGTCGCAAAGAGTCAGACATGACCAAGCGACCAAACGGAACCGGATGTGGAAGCAACCCATATGTCCATAGACAGATGAATGGATAAGGAAACTGGTACATATACACAATGGAATATTCCTCAGCTATAAAAAGGAATGCATTTGAGTCAGTTCTAATGAGATGAATAAACATAGAGCCTATAACACAGAGTGAAGTAAATAAGAAAGAGAAAGACAAATACTGTATATTAATGCATACATATGGAATCTAGAAAGTTAGTACCAATGATCCTATGTGCAGGGCATCTGAGAAGACACAGACATAAAAAACAGACTTTTGGACACAGTAGAGGAAGGAGAGGGTGGGATGATTTGAGAGAATAGCCTTGAAACATATACGCTCCCATATGGAAAACAGATAGCCAGTGAGAGTTTGATATTAGATGCAGGGAACCCAAAGCGAGTGCTCTGTGGAAACCTAGATGCACAGGGTAGAAGGGAGGAGGGTGGGGGTATCAAAAGGGAGGGGACATGTGTACCCGTGGCCAATTCATGCTGATGTATGGCAAAAACCATCACAGTATTGTAAAGTAATTGTGCTTAGTCGCTCAGCCAGGTTCGACTCTTCGAGACCCCATGGACTGTAGCCCGTCAGCCCCTCTATTCATGGGGATTCTCCAGGCAAGAATATTGGAGTGGGTTGCCATTTCCTTCTCCAATTGTAAAGTAATTATCCTCCAATTAAACATAAATAAATAAATACATACATAATCATGTGGCAAATAAGGTACAATATTAATATGAATCCTAGGTGGCAGGTTCATGAATGCTATTCTCTATACTTTCTGTATATATGAAATTTGTGTAAACAAATAAATAATTTTAAAAAAGAAAATAACCAGTGTAGGCAACGGTCTAGAGAAACTGGAACCCTTGTGCACTGTTGGTGGGAATGTAAAATGGTTTATCTACTATGGAAAAGAGTATGGTGTCTTCTCAAAAATTAAAAATAGAATTACCATCTGATCCAGCAATTCCACTTCTGGGTATATACTCAAGAATGAAAGGCAGTGTCTTGAAAAGCTATTTGCATACCCTTGTTCACAGCAGCATTACTCACAATAGCTGACATGTGGAAGCAGCCCAAGTGTCCATGGATGGATGAATGCATAACAAAATATGGATACATACAATGGAATATTATTCAGCCTTAGAAATGAAGGAAGTTTCAACATGTACAACAACATGGATTACCCTTGAAGGACATCATCCTAAGTGAAATAAGCCAGTCACAAAAAGGCAAACACTATATGATTCTACCTACATGATGGACTCAGAGTAGTCAAAATCAGAGACAAAAAGCAGAATGACAGTTGCTTGGGGCTGGGAAAGTGGGGGTTGGAGAGTTGTTGTTTAATGAGTACAGAGCCTCGGTTTCACAAGATAAAAAGAGCTATGCAGATGGATGGTAATAATGGTTGCATAAAAATGCAAATGCACCTGAAGCCATAAACTGCACATTTAAAATTGGTTAACATGGTAAATTTTGTTTTTATTTTCTTTTCACAATAAAAAACGGATTGTCATGAAATCAGCTGTAACTTGAAAAAAGAGGGTTTGGGGGCTTCCCTGGTGGTCCAGTGGTTGACAGTCCACCTTGCAATGCACGGACATCAGTTTAATCCCTGGTCCAGGAGGATCCCACATGCCATAAGGGATGCTATTGTAAGCGTGTGTGCCAAATACTGAGCCCACACTCTAGAGCCCACACTCTAAGCCTGAAAGCCGCAACTACTGATTCCATTCTCCTTAACTACTCGAGCTTGAGTGCTCTAGAGCCTGTGTTCTGCAACAAGAGAAGCCACTGCGATGAGAAGCTAGCATACCGCAACTCCAGTAGCTCCCACTCTCTGCAACTACAGAAATCCCACATGAAGCAACAAACACCCAGCACAGCCAAAAATAAATAAAAGTATTTAAAAAGCGTTTTGTGAAAAAGAAGTCAGAAAGCAGGATGTTTCATACTACAGAATACTAAAAATCAGCACACACTCAACATGTCTTGGTTTTAAATTACTGAACATACAAACTTTGGTATTATAAAGAAAGACATTTGGAAAAAGTTTCTTTTTCTTTCATGCTAAAATTGCTTAAGTTAGTCCCTATAATCACAGGCTTTCACAGTAACAAGCTAGCAGCTTATCCACAACTATTAAGAACTAGAGAAAAGGTTGTTTTGACCTCAAAGGCTATGAAACAAACTAAAGTTAAAAATTTTTAAATAACTGAAGTCTTCTTATATTAATATTGTCCTAATGGACTGAACAGAGAAGCCAGGAGATGGGTTTTTTCATAGGCTACAAGAATTCTTACCTGGAAGATCACCCTTTGAGATGGTATCTGTATCCAAATTGTAGGTGTCCTGGAGACGCAACAGAGCTTTGGCTGCCCCAACCTGATCTTCATCATTAGGGAAATACTGTCTCTGAATGGTTAGGTTAGAGATAAAACCTTAAAATAGAGGAGCAAAAAAAGATTTAGACACAAGTTTGAAATGTACAATGTAGAGAATATAGTTGATAACTATGTAATATATTTGTACGGTGATGACATTTCATACCTGGTCTTCTCATGGTGGTCATTTTGAAATACACAGAAATATAGGATCAATATGTTGTATAACAGGAACTAACATAGTGTTGTAGGTCAATTATATTTCAAAAACAAACTCATACAAAAAGAGATCAAGTTTGTGGTTATCAGAGGCAGGTGGTAGGGGTATAAGGGATTTGGAGGAAGGCAGGCAAAAGGCACAAAGTTTCAGGTATAAGATAAATAAGTACGGAGGATGCAATGTACAACACAATAAATATAATTAACACTGCTACATAAAAAAGAGTACACCCTAAAAGTTCTCATTACAAGGAAAAACATTTTTTTCTATCTTTTAAATTTTGTAACTACATGGGATGATGAATGTTCACTAACTAACTGTGATAATCATTCCATAATGTGTGTAAGTAAAATCATTGTACTGTACACTTTAAACTTCTATAGTACCATGTCAATTATATCTCAATAAAATTGGAAGAAAAAAGACTCTAGACCCTCACAGACTTTTAATTTCTAACGTAAGTCTTATAAAGATTTTTTTAATCTACATTATTATAATTTTCCACTATATCATGTGTAGTAAGAAAAAATTAAATATACTGAATGAGACTTGATATACCTCTAACTTGTTAAATCTTCCCAAACCATTTTTAATGTTGCTTATGTAATCTGAGGTCACTGCACAAATTATACCTATATGAACAGGTTTTAGTTACACAGTACAGCCTCTGCTAAGCTTGAAGCTTGAAAAGCAAACAGATTTAAAGACTTGAAAACCATATTCACTGGCAACAAATTATATTTTCAGATAAAATGTATGTTCTTAAAGTTCTATTTTCTTCTTCCATGTGCCACATATCACATAAATGTGTAAATATATAAAGTTTGGTGGAATTCTTTAAGGAGAAGGAAGAAATAATTACGTATTTCAGAGTGTTGCATAAGCTCATTTATTAAAATATATTTAGATCTATTTAATTATCAAATATAGTGTCATCAATCCAGGTTTGCTCTACATAAATCCTAATATTAATTTTAAAATGTTTTACATAAAATATAGCAAAAATCAAATTCAGAAACTAATTACTGATAACTATGTAACTCCTAGGGGTTCCCTGATGGCTCAGCTGGTTAAGAATTTGCCTTCAAAGGAGGAGACACAGGAGATTTGATTCCTGATCAGCAAGATCCCCTGGAGGAGGAAAATGGCAACTCCTCCAGTATTTTTGCCTAAAAAACATTCCATGGGCCTACATGATGATCTTTTATTTAGTTTGTTTCACTTTTTCTATTTTATATTCAAAGCTCCCATTTCACCTAGTTTATGTTTTCCAATTTCCCCATCTTTTTTTTTTTTGATGTTCTCAAGGCTTTATCAAGCATAGTCGTAAAGTTTTTGTACACATATATATGTATAAAATATATATTTTAGAAAACTTATGAAATTTTGCCTAATTAAAAAATGTATGACATTTTGATTACACTTTTTTCACTTACTATGAATAAAATGCTAAAGTTCTAATTAAAAAAATACAGATATACAACAAGCAACACAGGTTTACTGTATAAAACAAGGAACTATATAGTCAAAATCTTGTAAAAATCTATAATGGAAAATAATTTCAAAAATAACATATGCATATATATAAATGAATCACCTTGCTGTGTACCTGAAACACTGTAAGTCAACTATACTTCAATAAAATATATATATTAAGGAAAAAAATCCCATGAACAGAGGAGCCTGGCAGGCTACAATCCAAAGGGTTGTAAAGAGTTGGACACAACTGGGCAACTAAGCCCAAGTACATACATATAACTCCGAAGGAAAATGGATGCTAAATACTCCCTTAATAAATCAATCCAACAGAAACAAAAAGTGATTTAAAATTTGAATAATGTATGTGTCATCATTTGCAGATCAAAGTTAGGTATGAGACTTCCCTCCATTCTCATTTACTTATAATCAATTATGCATATACTCTGATCATCAAAAGGCCAGGTATTGTTATGTTAATTGAAATGTATAAATGAACAACTAGCTAAAGAGGTCTAAGTTCATATTAAGCATATTCTTTAGTTTTAAGTCACAAAATCCACACAATTTTTACAAGCAAGTTTTACAGAGAACTGTAATGTTTTTTATGCCTCAAAAAAAAAATCTCTTAGAAGTTGCTTAAAATCCTCTCCAATAAGAGAAAATGTATATCTACTATGGCATTATGGGGTACTACCATGGATTAAAATACCAAAGTCTTAAGGCTTATCTTATATATATGAATATCTATGACCTTAAAAATATTCTCATGGTGTTATATAAGAGAGCAAATGATCATAGGTATTTCCTTCTCATGTCAAAATATTTATAAGTGCTTGCCTGAATTTTTCTTAGCAAGGTTTCCCTATCCTATGCATAATAGTTTAGTTTACTGCTCACAAACACTTGAAAGCACCCTTGGAGTACTTCACCTACACAACTGGCTCAGTTTGTTTTTTTTTTTTCTTTTTTTGCCATCTTCAATCATTCAACAAATAAATACTATGTACTAAGCATAATAATACCTTTACTTTCTTAACCTTCAGACTTAGTTTTCTGTATATGTTACTTAAATATCTAAAACATCTCATTACTCCAACTACAATTTCATTGTTTCATTGAGAAGGACACTCATTATTACTGTTTGCAGTCTCAGTTTTTAAATTTATAGTTTATGTTAAACAAAACAACCCTAAGCTTCAAAGTACTAAAACACAGCTAATGCTTTCCCTTAACAGTACCACTCCCAGTACATTAATAATTGATTAGAAGATAAACAACTAGCCATAAATTTTTTGAATCTGAAGGTAATCCTAAAATGCAAATGATTACCCTCAGAAATGAAGCTATATGCCAATAATTGATTCACTTTAGTATATTTCAGAGTAAAAACGACCAGTGTTAAGTAAATGACTAGAAATTACTTCTTTAAGAATAAAATTTTATTTTTCTTTGTTTTCAGTTTTTACTTTTTTTTTTTTTTTAATCAAGAATTCAAGATCTAGACTAAATTAACTCTAGTCAAATCAAACACATTTCAGCAATAATTCAGTTATAAGACTGAACACCTGATGTTCTGGGAACTGAATTTATCACTTCTTTTGGCATTTCTACAGGTTGTACCAAAAATGCCGTTTTTTTTTTTGGCTCGTTAGTTTTACCATCTGACTTACCATCTGACATATCCTTAAGGACCAGATTCTCCAACTCACTCCACTCAGTGTTCAGACGTTTCATTAATTTGAATGCATTTACAGGGTGTCCAACAAATCCTTCTGGATCTTTTGTCGCTGTGCTGGTTAACCGATCTAATTTCTCTGCCCATCTAAAATGGAACATAAGACATAAGTATGTATATGTATATGCATGTATATGTAGACATACGTATATTCCATTAAGACATAAATGGAATATACATAAAGTATATGCACTTAATGAGGAAGAACATAATTTAGTAAAGCACTCAAAAAAGATTAGAGGTTTTTGAGTTAAAACTATAAAAAATTTTTTAAGCAAAGTTATAAAGATTTTTTAAAAAGCAAGATTCTCTTACAGATAAAATCTAATTTGGAAAAATTAAAATATAAGACTTTTTTAGTTTTATGTTTCTCCCAAATGGTTACAGTAAACTGTAACATATCTTAGTAAAAGTTGATTGGACCCCTCTAGTAAGAATCTCAGAGAAGGCAATGGCAACCCACTCCAGTACTCTTGCCTGGAAAATCCCATGGACAGAGGAGACTGGTAGGCTGCAGTCCATGGGGTCACTAAGAGTCGGACACAACTGAGCGACTTCACGTTCACTTTTCACTTTCATGCATTGGAGAAGGAAATGGTAACCCACTCCAGTGTTCTTGCCGGGAGAATCCCAGGGACGGGGGAGCCTGGTGGGTTGCCGTCTATGGGGTCGCACAGAGTCAGACACGACTGAAGCGACTTAGCAGCAGTAGCAGCAGCAGTACGAATCTAAAAATTTATTTCCCTACAAGTCCAAATAATTGATTATTACAAAGTACAAACGAGCCCAATCCAAATTCAGTTACATATTCATTTAAATCACACTTACAGAAAAATTTTGTACTCAGTACTTAGAAACTATATTTTAAAATAGAAAAAATGGGGCTTCCCTGATAGTCCAGTGGTTGAGAATCTGCCCGCCAACGCAGGGGACACAGGTTCGATCCCTACACCAGGAAGATCCTACATGCCGAGTGGTAACTAGGCCCATGCACAGCTACTGAAGCCCATGCACCTAGAGCCCAAGGACGCAACAAGAGAAGCTACCACAACAAGAAGCCCGTGCACTGCAGCTAGAGACAGCCTGAGCAAAGCAATGAAGACCCTGCACAGCCAAAAATAAATAAATCAATCAATCTTAAAAAAAAAAATAACCTGACTACTTAGCTACTCTTTAAACAAAGGCTAGGAACTCTCAGGTCAGGATTAACTATGAACCTGAGTCAATTAAAGATAAATTAGCATTTCAAGAAAAACCATATCAATTAAATAATACTATACTTACCACTGTAATCTCTAGAATGCAACCATAAAACTAAAGGCTAAATAGCACTGGAAAACTGCTTGATGAGGGAGGACAGAAGATACTAGCAACTATTTAAAAAAAAAACACTGTCAGTCAGTTACCTGTATCCATTTACATTCTTATCTCAATCCATATTCTTCCACATGCAGTCTTTAATTGGGCCTAACTTTTGTTTTCTGTAGTCCTATTTTAGCCCTTATCTGGCCTTCTAAGACTGACAGAGGGCTTTCATTTTCACTTAAAGAATGTTTTAGCCAGGAAGAAAACATCCAGGTGGAGTCACTCATAGTAAGTAAAACACTTGGCTTACTTTTTTATTTGTTCTAATTTGTCCTCTTCTGCCTTTATATAGTCTTTCAGGGAAGTCACGAGATCTTTTTCAGTATGAATCAAATCAGTCATCTGACCTAGAAAGAAGAGAAGAAAGTTATCAAATACCCATACTATCAAAACAAGTTTAAGAATGATTGAGAATGCTTCATTTAATGAAAGGACTTAACTGGCATGAACCAGATATGTTGAAGACAGCATCATTTTTTTATCTTTTTAAGACCAAATAAATAAAAATTAAGCCCCAAACTTTCTAAGCATGTGGTCCAATTCTAATTTTCAGGCTACTTAATTCTGCAAGCTTGGACCATATCGACAAATTGTCTGTTCATCTAAGAATTTATTTTTTAATTTCAAAACATTACTTTCCAAGGATCAACATTTCTTCTTCCCTACCTCCCCCCTCATCCTTTTTGGGTTTTGAGACTACTGATAATTAAATTTTTATTCAATTTGACAAAGACCACACTAACAAAAAGTTTAAACTTTTAAAGTTTAACTTCTAAAGTTAAAAACTTCACAACTGAAATTCAAATATCCATATTTAGTTATTCCTAATGGGATGAGAGAAAAAAGTGGCACAATTGTGTCTCCTTGCAACCACATGGACTGTAGCCCACCAGGATTCTCTGTCCATGGGATTCTCCAGGTAAGAACACTGGAGTGGGTAGCCATTCCCTTCTCCAGGGGATCTTCCTGACTCAGGCATCAAACCCAGGTCTGCATTTCAGGCAGATTCTTTACTGTCTGAGCCACTGCTGCTGCTGCTAAGTCGCTTCAGTCGTGTCTGACTCTTAGCGACCCCATGGACTACAGCCTACCAGGCTCCTCCATCCATGGGATTTTCTAGGCAAGGGTGTGGGTTGCCATTGCCTTCCCTGGTCTGAGCCACTAGGCAAGCCCCAATAGGATGAGAAAACTCATCATTTTACATTCCAAAATTAAGTGTCATAAATATATTTGCTTGTGTTTTATTTAGCTCCACAATCACATTAGGGTAAAACTGGTCAACAGGACGAAGGGAAACACCTCTTTTAAAACATATCAAGTATGCATATAAGAAAATATAAAAGACTAAGTATATATATTAAGTGATTTGCCAGGTAGACTCTACCAGAGAATTTTCTTTTGTATGCTTTACAAAGTTTTAGCAATCAGAAAAAATCAAATATTTAAATATGAAGGGAAAAAATGACTTTAAAAGAAAGATTTTTAGAGGGGTAGGGACTGAAGTAATGTTTCAGTCCTGGAGAATACAATGTATTTGTTTTTACCGATTTAAAAATACGAAAAAAAGGAAAATCTTAAATACAAAAACAAACACAACAAAATAATTAAGACTTACCAATAGAAGTGAAAAAGCCTGGATGGGCCAAAGACTGGGGAAGTAGAATCCCTACAACTAAAACATACCAGATCATCTTCAAAGGTTTAATTTTACAGGCTCACACACCTACAAGAGAAATATGGCCATTATTTTAAAAAAAGAAGGATAGGACAAGTTCCTAACCTATTTTGCCTATGAATAAAATGTAAGTCAGACTTTAAGATTGCCTATAGAACACTGTTAATTCTAGTAAACTGATTTAATAACCTAGTAAGAGCTACTATCTTATTTTTCATAGAAGAGTACTCACTTGATATTTCATGTTAAAAGAAAAATATACATGTTTGCTATCACCATGATAATATATGCTTTAAAATGCAGTTTGTTTTCTCTTTAGTTACTACTACAGTTAGATCAACCGGATAGTAGTACACTTTTTCATTAAGTTCACTTTGCGATCTAGATCTAAGTCATGAATTTCCCATTAAAATATACCACTTTATTATAGTAACTCAATTTAAATACTACCAAAATATATTCTAAAATGTTAGAATATATTTAAAGGGACAAAATGTTTCAGAGCTTTCTGATTAAAATCCCCTTAATTCCTAACTTGGTCCATCTTTTCCCTACAATGGCTTTAAAATAAGTTCAATTAAAAGTTGTAGATTTGGAGGTGATGAATATGTTCCAAAATATACTGTGGGGATTGACGCCTGAAGAACACTGTGAAACTACTCAAAATCAACCAACCATGAATATTAAATAGGTGAACAGTGTGGTATTTAAGCTAGCAAGCTGTCTATTTAGGCTAGTAATCTCTCTCAAAGGACCCAATGTTGACCTTTTTCTCTTATTTACTGTGTTCTATGTAAAAAATCCTTAGCCCAGTACATAACTGTAGCATTCAGGGGGCAAAAAAAAAAAAAAAAAAAAACCTGGCAGCAAAGCCGTTCTGTCTTTCTTTTCTGGAATGGATTCTTCATGGCAGATGCAGATTTTCAACGAACCAGCAGATTTCACCCTGCTTTCCCAAAGGCCCTGTTAGCACTCTTCTCTTGCTCCTTCTTTACCACATAAACATGGACTTTTAAGTTCTTCTTTATTACCTTACAGGAAAACAAGTTACCCCTGTAATACTGTTTACCCCAGTAACAGACACCCATTGCTTATTCTCACTTGTCACCCTATTCCTTTGTGCAGGCACCTCCGATTCTCCCCAAGAGACTTCACTGAAAGCAACAGGTTCAAGTCCACGTTAGAAAACTCCCTATCACTCACTCACTCACTGACACACACACACACACACACACACACACATTTTCCACATTAGAAAACTCCCAATCTCTCTCTCACACACACACACACCAACACACATATACACACACCATTTTCCACCTAACTTGAATCAATAA
The DNA here is from genome assembly GCF_023091745.1 of Budorcas taxicolor. NCBI lineage: Eukaryota > Metazoa > Chordata > Mammalia > Artiodactyla > Bovidae > Budorcas > Budorcas taxicolor. The sequence goes on from NW_026291773.1 coordinate 112,245, forward strand.
AAATAGATCACCGCAGAAACTGACATGCTGGAAGTCCTCCTAAGTCTCCTCCTCCAGAACCACACAGTAGTGAAATACACTGTTCTCTTGGCTGCCTTACAGTAACTCTTTGGGAAGGCTTCTAGAATGTAGCAGATGCAGATACTTCCTCTCCTGGGCTCTTGCCAAAGCCCAAGGTTTTTTCAAAACCCTGGGCTGTCTGAACAGTCTAGAATTTTCTCACTGTTTAAACAGATTTCTGCCATAATTTCTTCATAAATGAATGTTATTTCCAGCAAATACAAATGCTTTTGCTGTACCAAGAGAAGGCTAACCAGAAATGTTGTCTAAACATTAACTCTGATGAGAAAGTTTAGATCCGTCAGATAAGAAGTTATCATTTTTTTCATTGCTAAAATGTATTTTGTCACTAAAGTTTCTCTGTCATCTTTCATTGTCCTTAAATCTTACAATGAATCACAAAACACTGGCCTACAGAAATTGCCAAAAAAGCTTGAAAATTTCTTTATTCTAGATGAGATAAAGAGTCATAATAACAAAAAACAAAACAACAAAAGTTACTGGACCTCTGAAAAAAGAATTTTTAAACTTAAAAATAAGACAATTTATCAAAAGCCAGATGGAATTAAAATACACAAAATAATTTAGGTTTATATATTGTTTTATAAAAACTAAACTATAAACTAGGAAACTAAAGAAAATAGAGCTCATTTAAGGAACTCCTACAAATCAAGAAAAAAAACCCAAGACATCAGCAGATAGGTGGGCTGAAAATGAAACTCACTCAGTCGCATCTAACTCTTTGCGGCCCCATAGACTGTAGCCCACCAGGCTCCTCTGTCCATGGAATTCTCCAGGCCACAATACTGGAGTGGGTAGCTGTTCCCTTACCGAGAGGATCTTCCCAACCCAGAGACTGAACTCAGGTCTCCTGCATTGCAGGCAGATTCTTTACCATCTGAGCCACCAGGGAAGCCCAATAAGTGGGTTAAGAACACAGAAAGCCACAAAAGAGAAACTATAGTTAACGAAACCCATCAAAACAAAAACTCACTCATCAGTAATCAAGGACACAAGAAGTTGAAATAAGATAGCCAGTTTATACCTATCAAACAAACAATTAAACAAATTCAACAACTAAATATAAAATACCTAATGATAGTGCTATATGTCAAGAAACTTAAAATGAACATATTCCTTACTTGCAAATTCAAATGAAAAACAAGATTTAAAAATTAACATCAATCCTACAACATTCATTGCTGGTGGGATTGCAAAATGGCACAGTCACTTTGGAAGACAGTTTGACAATTTCTTAAAAAATTAAATACACTCTTACCGTATGATCCAGCAATCATGTTTAGTATTTACTCAAAGGAGTTGAAAATTTATGTCCACAAAAGCCTGCACATGGATATTTATAGCAACTTTATTTATAATGGGCAAAACTTGGAAGCAACCAAGATGTCCTTTAGTAGCTGAACAGATAAACTGTGATACATCTAGGCAATGGAATATTATTCAATGCTAAAAAAGAAATGAGCTATCAAGCCATTAAAAAACATGGAGGAATTAAAAATGTTACTAAGTGAAAGAAGTCAATCTAAAAAGGGTATATACTGTATAATTCCAACTATATAATATTCTGGAAGAGGTAAAACTATGAAGAGAATAAAAAGATTAGTAGTTGGTAGAATAAGAAGGGGGATGAACAAACGGAGCACAGAGGATTTTTAGGGCAGTGAAAATACTGTGTAATATCATAATGATGAATACATCATTATACATTTGTTCAATTTCACAGAATTTACAACACTAAGAGTGAAGGGGTAATGTTAAACTATGGACTTTGGGCAATTATGATGTGTCAATGTAGATTCATTAATTTTTAAAAAATCTGCCATTCTGGTGGGGGGCTACACATATTGGGAGCAGGGAGTACATGGGACATTTCCATACCATCCTCTTAATTTTGTTATGAAGCCAAAACTGCTCTAAAAAATTAAGTCTTAAAAAAAATAAACACTATACAACTCTGGTGAAATCTATACTGAAGAAGATGATTAAGTTTCTACTACACTCTGATAGAAAGTTATAAATAAATACTAATCAAAACAAAGAAAAAACAACATTATAATATGATCATAATTTTTCAAGAAAATACGCAGAGGAAATTCACCAAAATGTAGTTGTCTCTGGAGAGCAGAACATTACGTGATTTTTTTTTCTTCCTATTTTTCAGTATTTTCCAGATGTCAAGGGTTTGGGCATCCCTGGTGGTTCACTGGTAAAGAACCCACCTGCCAATACAGGAGACACAAGTTTGATCAGGAAGATTCCTGGAGAAGGAAATGGCAACCCACTCCAGTATTTTTGCCTGGGAAATCCCACAGACAGAGGAGCCTGGTGGTCCACTGTCCACGAGCTCGCATAAGAGTTGGACACGACTTAGCAACTAAACAACAACACAGGGTATATTTACTTTCATACTCAATGCTTATTTTTTCTCATGTAATAGGTTTTTATGATTTAATTGTTTTATTGAAGTATAGTTGTTTTGCAATGTGCAAGTCTCTGCCGCACAGCAAAGTGACTCAGGTATATACATACATTTTTTAAAAAATATTCTTTTCCACCATGGTTTATCACAGGATATTGAATATAGTTCCCTGTATATATAGTAGCCTGCTCCAGAGTGGGACCATGTTGTTTATGCATCCCATATATAGCAGTTTACATCTGCGGATCCCAAACTCCCCGTTTTTCTCTCCCCCCCACACCCTTCCCCCTCGGCAGCCACAAGTTTGTTCTGTCTGTGAGTCTTTTTTTGTTTTGTAGACAGGTTTACTAGTGCCATATTTTAAGATTCCACATATAAGTGATATCACAGGATATTTGTCTTTCTCTTTCTGAGTTACTTCACAGTATGCTAATCTCTAGGTGCATCCATGTTGCTGCAAATGGCATTCCATTCTTTTTCATGACTGAGTGGTATGCTATTTTATATAGGTACCACATCACCTGTATCCATTCATTTGTCAATGAACATTTAGGATGTTTCTCTGTTTTGGCTATTGTGAGTGATGCTGCTATGAACACAGGGGTGCATATATCTTTTGGAGCTATAGTTTTGTCTGGGTATATGCCCAGGAGTGGGATTGCTGGATCATATGGCAGTTCTATTTTTAGTTTTCTGAGGAACTGCCACACTGTATTTCACAGTGGCTATACCAACCAACATTCCCGCCACCAGTGTAGAAGGGTTCGCTTTTCCATACACTCTCTGCAGCATTTTCCATTTGTAGACTTTTTAATGATGGCCATTCTGACCAGTGTGAGATGGTAGCTCACTGTGGTAAACATGATGTGGTACCTATATAAAATAGCATACCACTCAATCATGAAAAAGAATGGAATGCCATTCCACTGGAATGGAATGTTTTGATTTGCATTTCTCTAACTGTATTTGCTTTTATAATGACGAAAATTAACTCTATACAAAATAAAAAACCTAAAACATCAACTTCCATATTCTGGCACCATAAGCCTTTAATGAAATAATTAACCACACTCTAACACAATAAAGTGGCTAACATGTTTGTGTATGTCCCATTTTCTAACTCTATAATCCTCTAGATTTCTTGCTGTGCTTCAAAGATTGTTAAGCGTATTTGAAAGCAACCCAAAGTGTGCCACTCCTGACAACGTAGTGGCACACTTTCCTATTCTCCTTTTTCCCAGAAATAGACATATGACCCAGGCTAAGCCAGTCATTGACCCTCATTCCTATCAATTTAACTGTTGAAGAGTGGGCTTAAGAAATGATAAAAAGCAGCTCTTTCTGGCATTGCTACGCTCAGAGGATGTGAATTTGGAGCTGCCTGTGACCATCTGTGCCACCTGACAAGCATACACAGGAACCTAATTTATAAAAATGACAAAGTTATGCAGAAACAAGCAGTTTTACAAGCTCTATGGCCCTGATTCTTGTAGTCTCTGCTCTGAACCTGTGAACTTCCCCAATAATCTTCCAACTCAGCCGAGGGAGCCTGTAAATTCCCTTTTTCTTAAACTAGTTTAAGTTGGATTTCTGTCACTTGCAATAGAAAATTCAGACCCTCTCACAGCATTACTCCAAATTACCATGCCAACCTAACCTAGTTAATATAAATGAAGATGGAGTATATAGCAGTGGTTCTAAACTTTAGCTGAATCAGATCACCCAAAGGTCAAAGTACCTAGATCACATATGCAAGTTCTCAGGTGATGATGCTGCTGCTGCTGCTGCTGCTCTGGTGATCACACTTTGAGAACCACAGGATATGACTACCTCTTGAAATCATACAAAAGGTGCCCTCTGCCTTTAAAATATATTTTACTTCAATTTATTTTTTAGAACATGTCACAATTTCTAATTACTCTAGGGAATGGCTTCTCTAATCTGTATGAATACTATGCCTCATGCACATTCTTTAGAAACCTTAAGTGGCATGTTTATAGACAAGCATATCCTTATCAATCACAGGTTTTTAAAACATAATGGTTTCTTTACTTACGATGACTCACTTCCATTTATTACCACCTTTGTTCAGTTAGCAGCGTGCAAAGCAATCATTATGTACAACTAAGAGTAAAGCATCCCAAAAGACATTAGGGTTTTATCAAAAACAGTAAGATAAATGCCTTCTGTTCTAAATCCTCAAACAAGCTTGAAATAGCATTTAAATGTGTTAAAGAGGATGCAATCTTCTTCAAAAGAAGGCAAATCTCAGATCCGAGAGAGGGCATAATGAAAGAAAGACGGAAAAGAAGAGCAGGGAGAACGGAGGAAAGGAAAGAAAGACAAGGAAGAGGCAGATACAAAGACAAATTTATACAGGAATAAAATTTATTACTAAAACAGTATGGATAAGTTACTCATACTATTTTGGTTCTTGGTTGGATGGCAGTTTCATGAGTGTCTATTAATCTATAAATAATCTATATATATTACATATAATGTTTGAAATGCATCAATATTTTTAAATTAAAATATTTTTTTAATTTTAAATATTTTAAAAACTATAAAGAAACAAAAACCTGGGAAACATATTCTCTGGTAGACCTGGACAAAAATAAAATGCAAAGTGCACTGTTTATCTAAAACTTTCCTACTGTCCTTCTTCTAAGAAAGTCCAGTCCCACATACTCACAGATAAACCAAACCTGGGAACAGATTTTAAAACAGTTCTACTACATTGTAAATATGACTCTGAGTTATCAGGATTCACTGAATTGTATATTTTTGTTATTCAATGGATTACTAGAACAGGGCATCTGGCAAATAATTCTATTAGCCTTTTGGTCTAACATTTTTCTTCCAAGAAAAAAAATGCAACATTAACAAGTCTGTCTTTCCCAAACAAATCACTCAAAAATTAGGCAGACTAAAGAATGCTTAATATTCTAATCTTTCTCTGACACGAAAAACTTTACAGGGCTCCTAACAGTCTCTCCACATCTTCCACAACTTGTTCCAAACCCTCTTTTAGAGAGTTCCAATTTTAAGATTATTTTTCCTCATACAAATTCCATACTCAACTGTTGGTTTCCCTGACATTTGTGTTAATCTTTCTGACAGGTTTTATGGTCAGCACAAAATATCAACACACATTCAAGCTGCTAATTCAGGCCACTGCAACGTGGTATATACATCTAGACAGAATGTCTCTTTCATATAAGCAGGATGGATTTTCCAAGACAACTAAGAGTGATTGCAATAGAACCAGTTATATTTCTGTTCTGCCCTGTAGTCGCTCTGCCAATTGCCATTTGCTTTAACTTAACTCTTAAGAATCCCAGTCATACTTCTGCTCCCAAAGTGAGTGAGCTGCATCTCTGGTACATACATAAAATCTGGGATGAGTGCTTCAGTGGTATGACCAACGTTTCAATTAAAAACCGAGAAGTCATGCTAGCCTAATTGCCACAATTTTCTGTACTTGAGCAGTGAACCCGGTCTTTGGCATCATTCCAATGGAACAGCAGTTTAGGATATGACTGGAGAGAACCTCTAAACCAAGATACTGCCCTTAACTGAAAGTGCTATGTAGGCTGTCTTTCAAAGGTTCTTTCAAAGCTCAGTCGTCCCTATCAGAAGTAATCTGAAGATAAGATCATTTCAAAAACACAGGCTTGTTTTTCCCTATAGGGCATCTCAATCATCCCTACTCTTTCTTCTGGAAATTGCCCCATTCTACCTTTTGAACTGCCCCAGTTCACCTTTAATTCATTCCCATAGTTTTACCAGTCATGTTATATAGCATGATACTTCTCCCTGACCAAGTGGCCATTCAAAGTTTTTTGTCAGAAAATTTGAAAATGAAACTGAGAAAAGAGGTGGCAGGCACTCTTTGAATGTCTGAACTATTTTATAAATAAAGCTTGGGAAAAGTTAGGAACCAAGTGAATGAAGCTTATCTAGAAAGATTTAAAAATGAGGCACATACACAGAGAGGAAGACAGACAAGAGACAGAAGAAAACATGCTGATGTTCCAATTATTCTGGAAATTTAATCATACTCCTGACCTCTGTTGCTAAGATAACTTCCTATCGCCACAATTCTTAAATTGCATTATGGACTAGTATGAGTTAAGATTTCTGTTTAACCCAGAGTCCTAATTAATATACTTTCTCTCCTCTCTAAAGAAGAAGATGTCCACCAATATATTGTGAGAAAGCCCTTAAACAAAGAAGGTAAGAAACCCACTACCAAAGCACCCAAGATTCAGCGTCATGTTACTCCATGTATTCTGCAACACAAATGCTGGCCTATTGCTCTGAAGAAACAGTGTACTAAGAAAAATAAGGAAGAGGCTGCAGAATATGCTAAACTTTTGCCCAAGAGAATGAAGGAAGCCAAAGAAAAATGGCAATAACAGATTACCAAGAGACGGAGGCTGTCCTGAGAACTTCTGAGTCCAGTCAAAAATGAGGTGTTCCAAGAGTGACAAATAAGATCTAACATCAGATCTAAAAACTAAATTTTAAAAAAATGTATATATATATATACATACACACACACACACACACTTTCACTCATCAACCCTGTTTCTTTAAGGCAAACTAAAAAAGGTAGATAATTCTCATGTATTTACTGCCCTCTATTCCCTAGCACCAAAAAGCAATATTTTTCAATGCTCTTTTAATGTTTTTCTTAATTTTAGAAATTCAATGAATTTATATGTGAGATACAAAGTTTAAGAATAAATATGAATTTAATCCATTAAAAAAATATTTAAACTGAATTCAAAATTGAAGTTAAGCTTAATATTTAAAGTTTCTATTTCTAAGAAAGTCAAGTTCCCCTAAACTAGAAACATTTTAATAATAATTGTAGGCTGAGGGGAAAGTTTGAGAAAGAAACAAATCTTATTTATAATTAAAATGGTACCATTCTTCAGTGATTTTTAAACTGTGTTTTTTAAATTGTATAATATACCTCTCAATTATTTCAAACACTTTAGTTAGCAATGCATACATTTCCCAATATAGGATAAAGTATCAGGATTCTTTTTCTCAGAACAGGAAAAAAACAAAAATTACCATACGTGAGACTAGGAGTCCTGCAATTTAGTAAAATTTCATCAGTAATGTTGACTTTTATTTGGTGGTCCCTTTAAAGGGAAGCAGAATAAGCAAAAAGATAAGGTATCTACTATGAGGCCAAACTTGACCACTAGCTAATAATAAAAATCAGCAGTACTTCAGATGAAAGTGCCTTGAACAATGCCTGACACCTAGAAGACTCTTAAGAAATGTTACTTTTGGACGTGGGGCAAGAGCACAAGAATAAATGGATTTGTTGCCAAGAGTGTCTCAAAGGACACGGAAAAAGAGGTGACTTGGAGAATTGTGGGAAACCCAGGCAACATCAACCCTGGGCTAAGGCAGTGAAAAGAACCAAGAAGCCCAAGAAGCCCAATCTACTAGCAAACGGATGCACAGGGTTTATAATTTAGGAATTTGAGTGGGAGAAAAAAGTGGACAGAGGCAGTGGAAGGGAAGAAGTAAAAGAAATAAACATTAAATTACACATGCTCTCCTTGTGGCTTGTAAAAATGCTGGTATTTCCAAAAATTAACATAGTCTATATATCTCTCATCTGATGAATTTGCAGTATCTTCTCTTTATTAATGAAACTATGTGTTTCATAACATGAGTATCAATAAATATTGATTAGGATATTAAAAACAGCAATAATATAAAACACAGCAATTCTTTAAACTTTCTTTAAACTTTAAACTTTAAGTTTGTTTTCTAGTTTAAAGAGTATTAAATATAAACATGAGAAAGTTTAAAGCCTAATTTCTAAGTTTAAAGAATATACTTGGATATACATGTAAAAAGCTTAAAACTTTATACAGTAATTAAAAGAATTCGAAAAATGTTAACAATTGTCTGAGAGGGAATCACAATTAATTCTCTTTACTCAATTTCTGCATTTTAAGAAACATTTTTAACAGAAAATTTGTATTTCTATAAATAAACAAATATGCAAGCTAACAAATGAAGTCAAAGTAGCACTGAAGTGAAAAGATCAAGTCAAACCATTGGGTTAGTAAAATTCAAATGAGCAACTCCATACTTCTACTAGGGCATAATACCACCATCAATCCCTTCTGCTCAAAAAACAAATTGTATGTATATTTGATTTACAGAAAAAATCCTGATAAGGCAACTGCAGTGTCTTTGCTACCCTTAGGATACAAGTGGAAAATAAAATCTTGTACAATACACATTTTAGATTTATTCAACTTAAACAAGGAATATGTGGGCTTCCCAGGTAGCTCAGTGGTAAAGAATCCACCTGCCAATGCTGGAGACTGGGTTTGATCCCAGGGTCGGAAGGCGGGTTATACTTCATGGGGTTGCAAAAGAGTCAGACATGACATAGCCAGTAAAACAACAAGGAACATGTGGTAAAGCAAACTACTCCAAAAGAAGTGTTTTCAATGAAACTTCCTTAAAGATTGATTTTTTAAATTATTTTAATTAGAGGATAATTACTTTACAATATTGTGATTTTTGCCATACATCGACATGAATCAGTCATGGGTGCACATGTGTCCCCCCATCCTGAACCCCCCTCCCAAATCCTTCCCACCCTATCCCTCTGGGTTGTCGTGATTTTTTTTTTTTTAGAGCAAGCTACTACTACTTGAAAAATTATCATTTACAAAAAAGCAGCATTTCCTTTAGAAAAAGACCTAGAAACAAGAACCAATCACCGGAAGCAACAGCAACCAATATGTTAATTACCTGGGAATAAACTTAAGAAAACTTTATATTGACCCTAACATTAACTCAAAATGTATCCAAGATTATCTTGAAATCTAAAACTACAAACCTCTTGGGGAAAAAAACAGAGGTAAGTGCTTGATTAAGCCCTTAAACATTAATATCTAGAAAATAATCTCTTAGATGTGACACATAAAAAGCACAAGAAGCCAAGGAAAAAATTAAATTGGACCTCATCAAAATTTAAAACTTTCATTTTTCAGGAAAGTGAAAAGACAACCAAAAGAATGGTAAAAAAAAAAAATTAAAAATCATTTCTCTAACAAAAGTTTAATACCTAGTATACAGTATTCTCAGAACTGAACAATAGAAAAATAATCCACTTTTTAAATGAGAAAAGGATTTGAAGAGACATTTCTCCAAAGAAGCTACAAATGGCCAATAAGTACATGAAAAAACTCAACATCACTAGTCATTCAGTTGCTTAGTCTTGTCCGACTCTTTGCGAACCTATGGACTGCAGCACGGCAGGCCTCCCTGTTCATCACCAATTCCCGGAGTTTACTAAAACTCACATCCATCGAGTCGGTGATGCCATCCAAACATCTCATCCTCTGTTGTCCCCTTCTCCTCCTGCCTTCAATCTTCCCCAGCATCAGGGTCTTTTCAGATGACTCAGTTCTTCGCATCAGGTGGCCAAAGTATTGGAGTTTCAGCTTCAGCATCAGTCCTTCCAATGAATAGTCAGGACTGATCTCCTTTAGGATGGACTGGTTGGATCTCCTTGCAGTCCAAGGGACTCTCAAGAAAGAGTCTTCTCCAACACCACAGTTCAAAAGCATCAATTCTTCAGTCTGTCACTGTTTCCCCATCTATTTGTCATGAAATAATAGAACCAGATGCCATGATCTTAGTTTTCTGAATGCTGAGGTTTAAGTCAACTTTTTCACTCTCCTCTTTCACTTTCATCAAGAGGCTCTTTAGTTCTTCACTTTCTGCCATAAAGGGTGGTGTCATCTGCATATCTGAGGTTATTGATATTTCTCCCAGCAATCTTGATTCCAGCTTGTGCTTCATCCAGCCCAGTGTTGCCCATGATGTACTCTACATATAAGTTAAATAAGCAGGGTGACAATATACAGCCTTGACGTACTCCTTTTCCTATTTGGAACCAGTCTGTTGTTCTATTCTAACTGTTGCTTCCTGACGTGCGTACAGATTTCTCAGGAGGCAGGTCAGGTGGTCTGGTATTCCCATCTCTTTCAGAATTTTCCACAGTTTGTTGTGATCCACACAGTCAAAGGCATAGTCAATAAAGCAGAAGTAGATATTTTCCTGGATCTTTCTTGCCTTTTTGATGATCCAACAGATGTTGGCAATTTGATCTCTGGTTCTTCTGCCTTTTCTAAAACCAGCTTGAACATCTGGAAGTTCTTGGTTCACGTATTGCTGAAGCCTGGCTTGGAGAATTTTGAGCATTACTTTGCTAGCATGTGAGATGAGTGCAATTATGCCGTAGTTTGAGCATTCTTTGGTATTGCCTTTCTTTGGGATTGGAATGTGGCCACTGCTGACTTTTCCAAATTTGCTGGCATATTGAGGGCAGCACTTTCAGCATCATCTTTTAGGATTGGAAATAGCCCAACTGGAATTCCATCACCTCCACTAGCTTTGTTTGTAGTGATGCTTCCTAAGGCCCACTTTACTTCGCATTCCAGGATTTCTGTCTCTAGGTGAGTGATCACATCATCGTGATTATCTGAGTCATGAAGATCTCTTTTGTACAGTTCTTCTGTGTATTGTTGCCACCTCTTCTTGATATCTTCTGCTTCTGTCAGGTCCATACCATTTCTGTCCATTATTGAGCCCATCTTTGCATGAAATGTTCCCTTGGTATCTCCAAGTTTCTTGAAGATATCTCTAGTCTTTCCCATTCTATTGTTTTCCTCTATTTCTTTGCACTGATCACTGAGGAAGGCTTTCTTATCTCTCCTTGCTATTCTTTGGAACTCTGCATTCAAATAGGTATATCTTTCCTTTCCTCCTTTACTTTTCGCTCCTCTTCTTTTCACAGCTCTTTGTGAGGCCTCCTCAGACAGCCATTTTGCTTTTTTGCATTTCTTTTTCTTGGGGATGGTCTTGATCCCTGTCTCCTGTACAACCTCATGAAGCTCCGTCCACAGTTCTTCAGGCACTCTTGTCTATCAGATCTAATCCCTTGAATCTATTTGTCACTTCCACTGTATAATTGTAAAGGTTTTGATTTTGGTCATACCTGAATGATCTAGTGGTTTTTCCTACTTTCTTCAATTTAAGTCTGAATTTGGCAATAAGGTTGGCAATAAGGAGTTCATGATTTGAGACACAGTCAGCTCCTGGTCTTATTTTTGCTACTGCATAGAGCTTCTCCATCTTTGGCTGCAAATAATATAATCAATCTGATTTGGGTGTTGGCCATCTGGTGATGCCCATGTGTAGAGTCTTCTCTTGTGTTGCTGGAAGAGGGTGTTTGCTATGACCAGTGCATTACTTTAGAAAAGCTCTATTAGCCTTTGCCCTGCTTCATTCTGTACTCCAAAACCTAATTTGCCTGTTACTCCAGGTATCTCTTGACTTCCTACTTTTGCATTCCAGTCCCCAATAATGAAAAGGACATCTTTTTTGGGGTGTTAGTTCCAGAAGGTCTTGTAGGTCTTCATAGAACCATTCAATTTCAGCTTCTTCAGCATTACTGGTTGGGGAACAGACTTGGGATTACTGTGATACTGAATGGTTTGCCTTGGAAACAAACAGGGATCATTCTATCATTTTCGAGATTGCACCCAAGTACTGTATTCAGACTCTTTTGTTGACTGTGATGGCTACTCCATTTCTTCTAAGGGATTCTTGCCCACAGTAGTCAATATAATGGTCGTCTGAGTTAAATTCACCCATTCCAGTCCATTTTAGCTCGCCAATTCCTAACATGCCAACATTCACTCTTGCCATCTCCTGTTTGACCACTTCCAATTTGCCTTGATTCATGGACCTAACATTCCAGGTTCCTGTGCAATATTGCTCTTTATAGAACTGGACTTTGCTTCTATCACCAGTCACATCCACAACTGGGTGTTGTTTTTGCTTTGGCTCCGTCTCTTCATTCTTTCTGGAATTATTTCTCCACTGATCTCTAGTAGCATATTAGACACCTACTGACCTGGGAAGTTCACCTTTCAGTGTCCTATCTTTTTGCCTTTTCATACTGTTCATGGGGTTCTCAAGGCAAGAATACTGAAGTGGTTTGCCATTCCCTTCTCCAGCGGACCACATTTTATCAGAACTCTCCACCATGACCCGTCCATCCTGGGTGGCCCTACACAGCATGGCTCATAGTTTCATTGAGTTAGACAAGGCTGTGGTCCAGGTGATCAGATTCGTTAGTTTTCTATGATTGTGGTTTTCAATCTGTCTGCCCACTGATGGAGAAGGATAAGAGGCTTATGGAAGTTTCCTGATGGGAGAGACTGACTGAGGGGGAAACTGGGTCTTGTTCTGATGGGCGGGGTTATGCTCAGTAAATCTTTAACAATTTTCTATTGATGGGTGGAGCTGTGTTCCCTCCCTGCTATCTACCTGGGGCCAAACTATGGTGGAGGTAATGAAGATAATGGTGACCTCCCTCAAAAGATGCCATGCGTGTACTGCTACAATCAGTGCCTCCAACCCTGCAGCAGGCCACCACTGACCCATGCCTCGGCTGGAGCCTCCTGGACACTCCCGGGCAAGTCTGGGTCAGTCTCCTGTGGGGTCACTGCTCCTTTCTCCCGGGGCCTGATGCACACAAGGTTCTGTTACGTCATTATGGAAATATAAATGAAATACCACTATGAGATACCACTTCACAGCTCCTAGAATAGCTATAGTAATAAAAAGAGTAAGTATTGACAAGGATGGGAAGAAACTGCAATACTCATACATTGCTGATAAGAATGTAAAATGGTGTAGCTACTTTGGAAAACAGTGTTCCTAAAAAAGTTTTAGGAACTTTTCAGTTCCTAAAAACGTTAAACATGGAGTTACCATATGATGCAACAATTCCTACTAGGACTATACCCAAACCAAATGAAAGCACATATCCACAGAAATATTTGTATAGAAATGTCCATAGCAGCATTGTTAATAATTGCAAATAGGTGGAAACAACCCAAATGATGACTGAATAAAAAAAATTTGATGTAACCATACAATGGAATCTTATTTGCCCATACTGTTACTGCTACAACACAAATAAACCTTGAAAACATTATGTTACATGAAAAAAATCTACAGACATAAAAAGCCTATTAGTGACTGCCTAGAGCTGGGGGAGAGCAGAGTGACTACTAATAGATCTGGGGTTTCTTTTTGGAGATATTTATTTTAAAAAGGATTAAAATTGATTGTCATAATGGTTACACAACTCTGTAGATGTATTAAAATCCACTGAATTGTACACTTTAAGAGGTAAATTATATGGTATGTGAATTGTATCTCAATAAAGCTGTTTAAAAAAAAAAAAAGAAATCAAGAACTTCCTTGGTGGTACAGTGGATAAGAATCTGCCTGCCAATGTAGGGGGCAGAAGTCTGATCCTTAGTTTGAGATCAAACCTGCTGCAGAGCAACTAAGCAACAAGAGAAGCCACGGCAATAAGAAAACCACACATGGCAACTAGAGGGTAGCCCCTGCTCACAGCAACCAGAGTAAGCCTGCCCAAAGCAAAGACCCAGAACAGCCAAAAATAAAATCAATGAATAAAATTATTTTTAAAAATCGACATAAACTCTCATTTCACTAGGTAAATCTGGGAGTAGGAATGCTAGGTCCTACAGTAAGCATACATAGTGGTGGTGGTTTAGTGGTTTAGTCACTAAGTCATGGCCAACTCTTTTGCGATCCCATGGACTGTAGCCTGACAGGCTCCTCTGTGCATGAAATTTTGCAGGCAAGAATACTGGAGTGCCATTCCCTTCTCCAGGGGACCTTCCTAACTCAGAGATCGAACCCAGTCTCCCATATTGCAGGCAGATTCATTACCAGTTAAGCCAACAGAGAAGCCCAACTATATATATGTTTACCTTCATAAAAAACTGCCAAATGTTAAAGTCGCTACACTGTTTTCATTGCCCGTGTCAACAAATGAAAGCTCCAACTGCTCCATGGTCTCATCAGCACCTGGTATTGTTTTTTTTATTTTTCCTTTCTTCCTTCATTTTTCTTAATGTCTTAATTTTCTCACTACTGGTTTCTTATTGTGGTTTTAACTTACAATTCTTCAATTATCAATGATGTTTAATATCTTTTGGTATATTTACTTGCTATCCTTATTCCTTTTTTGGTAAAGTTTCTACTCAAATCCTTTGTCAAATTTTTAATTAGTTTGTTCACTTACTATTGAATTTTTTCTGTAGATATTCTGGATACAAGTTTTTTGTTAGATATGTGATAGGAGAATATTAACTCCCAGTCTGTGACTTGTCTTCTCACTCTCATAACACTCTTTCAAACAGCGTAAGTTCTTAATTTTGATGAAGTTGAACGTAGTACTGATTTATTCATTTATGGATCATGCTTTTGGTGTCTTTGCTTAAAATTAAAAAAAAAAAAAAACTCTGCTCAATCTAAGGTCCAAAAGATTGTCTTATATCTTCTTCAAGTTATTTTCTAGCTTTAGGTCTTATTTTGAGATCTATGAACCATCTTGAACCAGTTTTTGCATAGACTATGGGGAATTTTTGCGCTGAGGCTACAATTAAGAAAAATTGTCTATTTTGATGTTTGAAGGCTAACTGCCTTAAAGCCCACTTCCCTTTCCCTTTGCCCCACATCTGGATAAGTTAGTATGAAAGCCTGGCCATTCTCTCCACTATTAAAGGGAAGCCAAAACCATGAAAATCCCACACATGGGAACTATCACACTCCAAGTCACAATGAAAATTAAATCAACAACCCTATTTCACTTTTGCTTCATTCTGGACTAAACCTAAGACCTCTCCTTAAGGAATCCTTTTGCAGTTGACTCAGTGAGTAAATCTTATTTCCTATTTCATATCCATTGGCACCTTTCTGTCATCTGTTCCAACATTTATACGAGTTCCTGAGCAAGGGGCTGCCCAGTGTTCAACAGAGGATATTAGATGCTCAAATAAGACAGAGTTTTTTTATATATGAACATCCAACTATTCCAGATTATCCTTTCTCTACTGAATTGCCTTAATAACCTCGTCAAAACAAACTGACCATTTTGCATGTCTGAATTCTCTATTTTGTTCCATTGATCTGTAAGTTTGTCTTTTCTCTATCTTTACTCTTGAGTATTGCAGTAATACAATAAGTTGAAATCATGAGTTTTTCAACTTTTTTGTCTTTTTCAAAACTGTTTTACCTTTTTCTAGTTCCGTTGTTTTCCCATATGAATTTTAGAATCAGCTTGTTACTTTCTATAGGAAATCCTCTCCTCCTGAGATCTGGCTGGAATTGCACTGACTCTATTAGATGAGCTCAGGACAAATGGTTATCTTAACAATATTAACTCTTCCAATACATGAATATGGTATCTCTCTCCACTTATGTAAGTCTTCTTTGGTTTCTTCCATTAGTGTCTTGTAATTTTCATTATACAAATCTTGCACATGTCTTGTAAAGCTAATACTAAATATTTTATAAATTTTGGTGCTATTGAGATGGTACTTTAAAATTTTTATTTCCAATTGTCCTTTGTTATTATATAGAAATACAACTGATTGTTATATATTGACCTTCTATCCTTTAACCTTGCAGAATTCACTTATTAAAAGATTTTCTGCAGATTCTGTCCATGACTAGAGCCGGTTGCTGCCCTTTGAAACACACTGTTAAAATAATTAAAACAAGCCACAGTCTGGGAAAAAATATTTCCCTATCACATATGCAGCTATTCCACTCTTAGACATTTATGTCAGAGAAAAGAAAGTATAAATTCCTCCAAAGACTTATATGTGAATGCTCATAGTAGCTTTATTTATAATAGTTAAAAGCTAAAAACCACCCAAATGACCCTCAATTAGAACATGGACAAAAACAAAGATTACAGTATATCTATACAATATAATATTACCCAACAATAAAAAGACACAAACACATAACAAAATGGATGAATTTCAAAGCACTAATACTGAGTTTAAGAAGCCAGACATCCTCCCCCCACCACAAGAAATACACACTATATGAGGGGTCTCAAACAGTCGGACACGACTGAATGACTGAACTGAAAGTCCTTTAATTGTTATCAGATTGATTAAAAATCTTTAATCTAATTTAAAAAGCCCAATTCAATCCCCTAGAAAATTCTTAGTGGGAAGAAAAAATGACTGGCATAAGAATTTTTACTGTGTTTCCTTTCCAAAATAAAAAAAAGTACAGGTAGAAAGAAAACTAGTTAAGGTTTTGCTCAACAGGTAGATAAAATAAACCACTAAATTTCAGGCTTCTCTTCACAATATTTACAATGAAGAAATAGCTTAGGTGCCCAATAAGAAAAAAAGACTGAGTATATTAACTTGATATAACATCACTATTTAAATGAAAAATATGCAAACCAAAACATAGACACTTATATAAAACACTAAGCAGGAAGTTTAAGAAGTCCAAGAGAGTACTCATTCACTGATGACAACTATGTAAGAAACATAAATCTCTACACTATATTGCTTTTGTCAATGTACAACCAAATGCACTAATAGTCACACTGATCATCCAAACAACATCAGGAAAAGGAATGTTTTTCATTATATCAAGTTCAAAACTGTTGGGAGTAAACGTAATGAAATCCTTTGAGTTTCATTAGTTTTTACTGAAGCACAATTATTTGGCTAGAAAAAACTAATGCGAGAATAGCTTTAATTTATACAAATAAATTTCATTGGGTAGAAACATAAACGAAGCTTTAACTAATGAAGCTTTCACAAAACCACATACCCACTTTATTTGGCTTGTCTCATATATTCATTTACTACACACACACACACACACACACACACATATTTATACCTTATAATTTAATTGTAAGATTCAAGATCTTAGGACTTCCCTGGTGGTCCAGTGACTAAGACTCCAAGCTCCCAATGCAGGAGGCCCGCTGGGTTCCATCCATGGTCAGGGAACCAGATCCCACATACCACAACTAAGAGTTTGCATGGCACAGTGGCCTGGTGCAGCCAAATACACAAATATTTTTTAAAAAGATTCAAGATCTCATTGTAAGAAGAGCAATAAAGTGTAATGCCAAGGGTCTATGCAATTTATCTTTCTTTACCTTCAAGCATTTTCCACTTTTAGAGCAGAACCAAAGATATGTTACAATATGTAAGGGGGTGAGGGGAGGCCAATATGATGTATAACTACCCAGGCAATTAAGCAATTCAACAATTTCCCAACCAACTTATTCACTTTGTTAAAAACTCTTCTCTGTACAGTTGTTCAGTCATGTCAGACTTTTTGTGACCCTTCGGACTGTAGCCCACCAGGCTCCTCTGTCCAGGGAATTTCTCAGGCAAGAATACTGGAGCGGGTTGCCATTTCCTCCTCCAGGGGATCATTCCCAACCCAGGAAATGAACCCCTGTCTCCTGCACTGCAGTCGGATTCTTTACCATTGAGCCATCCAGGAAGCCCTAAAAACTCTTTTAGCCAAAGTTTACCAGGGTAATCTATACAGTCAAGGCCAGTCAGACATAAAGCCTAGATCTATTATCAAAAATATTCAAGAAATCCTGCCTCAAGATACCTAGATGCCTTTATTCCGTATCTCTCTTTACTTTTTAGTTCTTAACAGCGTTAGGGTTTTTAGAATTTACAGATGCACTTACGGAGGGAGAAAATTTCTGTAAATGGTGATTAAAATTCCACACTGATATGTGTACTTGCATTTTCAGACCCAGAGTCCACACCTTCTATCAGATTCCCAATGGACTTCACGACCACAAAAGAGGTTGAGAACTACTACTATGAATCGCACAGGGTTAGTTCAAATGTAAGTGATGTAATTATATTTCTCCCAGTTGATAACTGTTAAGTAAAATAAGGCATTCTGTTCACAGAAGTGAAGGCTCACAAGTTTTAGGCTGCATCCATGGAATAAAAGCAGGAGCTCAAACCTATCTGCCCTATGAAAGATACTGCTTGTCAATATACAACCCACTCTGAGGTAATAGAAAAGGTTAACATCTCCTTACCAAAAAGCCAAGATTCACCTGCAACAACCTGCACTACTCTAGTAATACACAGCTTTTTTTTCATTAGTCTTTTACACTAATTTTTTCTGCAATAATTAAAAGTACATTTTCACTTTTTTCACTATTTTAATTACCAAAACGGCAAATAGAATTACCCGCTTACCAAAATCCTTGATTTTCAGTACTTCAAAATAAAACTCATTGTAAGATATCAAAGGAAATAGCATTCTTCACCTAAAGACACAAAGTAGCCCTTTTCTTAGTAACTAGTTAAATCTATAAGAATCATTTGCCATCAGACATCTAAAATGCTGACAGGACTTAAGGCATAATGTACTAAAACCAAAACTGACAGGACTTTCAAAGATAAATAACAGGACTTCCCTGGTGGTCCAGTAGTTAAGAATCCGATTACCAATGCAAGGGACCTGGGTTTGATCCCTGGTCTGGAAATACCTCACATGTGGAGGAGTAACTAAGCCCATATGCCAAACTACTCAAACCCCTGCAGAGCACTGTGCTCTCCAAGAGAAGCCACCGCTATAAAAAAACTGTGCAGGCAACTAGAGAGTAGTCCCTGCTCACCACAATTAAAGAAAGTCCATGGGCAGAAAGGGAGAGCCAGCACAGCCAAAAATAAATAAATAAAAAAGTTTTAAGGTAAGTAATAAAACTTATGCTTCCCACGGGGGGTGGGGGGAAGGTAAAATATGAAGTTCATCATTAAGATTAGGAATTACATTCACAGGCTAAAAGTGTCAAAGTTTTAAAAAAAAATCACTGAGCGTCTAAATTTTAAATCAAGGGAAAAACCCTTATTCAAGGTTGTTCACTTTCAGCTTCTTAAATATTTCTTGCTTATCATATCCATTTTTTCCATAGATATTTGATCAGAAAAATCCCTTTTAAGTGTTTCATAAATTCCAGTATTCCCGCTATGAAGACTTGAATATTTCATCAGATTATTTTAAGGAAAAGACTAGCCTCATTCATAAGCTACATATAAATCTAAAAGGGGAAATAAGTTTCTTGCCAGAACCTATTAAAAAAAAGAAGAGGCAAAAGTTGATGAAAGAACACTGCTGCCACGTCTTTTCCCTTCCCCCACTCAGTAGTGGCTATTCCATTCCTTCAGAGTGCATTCCAAGGGAAAGTCCAAGAGCCACAGCTCTCAAGAGAAACCAGAAACAGTTAAGTTGAAACTGGCAAGCCTCTTTGGCCTTTTAGATCAATTTCCTAAAAGGAGATCCAGCGTCTGCTTCATCCCTTTCTTAAAGCAAACAGTGCAAAATACCAACTCCTGTCCATTCTATCCCGAACGCCTATGTTGTTAGTGTCTACGACCTGACTGCATTTAATACATTCGATTATTTAGGAGAAATGGTCTTATGAAACCATTCCTCCCGCCCCCTTAAAAACATGCAGCTGTGGGCCATCCATGTAACTCAACTCAAACTTCTCACACAGAAACAGAATTTGATTTACTGATGTGGACTTTTAAAAGCTGCAAACTCGGCTGAGAGAAAGAGAGGGGGATGGGAAAAGCTCATGTGTCTTTAAAAAAATTTTGTGGCAGAAGAAGGAAGGAAGAAGACTAGCTTCCCTGTTCACTGGAGGATCTGACAGCCGACTTCCTCAACCTAGCTGCCCGAAACTCGCCGCCCGGGGCTACCTACCTCCAGCTGCTCAATCAGCCCGCGGCGCGCAACAGATGAGTTAAACCTGAACTTTCCCGGTAGGTCCGCTTCCCAGACCCACGACTCCGGCAGAATAAAAATGCCCGAGCGCTTCAGCCTCGGGTCTAAGCTTTAAAAACCGCTCTCTATTGCCACATGCTAACCATCTGCGGCTGTGGAGGCCGAAAACCCTTGCATACCTCTCAGCTTTGACGGGAAGGACCCACGTAGGCGAGGCGCTTGGAAAACTCAACAGGGTGATTCCTCCCCAGGAAGGAATATTCAAGAAAGTGCTGGTCCCCGGGGCGGAGACTGAGGCTGCCGCAGCCCCAGCGGTCGGGGGCGCCAACCTGCGAGGCGGTGGAAAGGGGAGCACGGAGGACTGCTAAAGGGCCTCTGGGGCTCCCAGGGGAAACGGGGCTCAGGGCGAGTCTCCAAAGAAGATACTGAGGCAACAGTAGTAAACTGGGGAGCACCGTCCCCCCCCGCCCCCGAGCTATACCACGAGAGGGGGCAGGGACCAGACCAGCAGAGCCATCGAGAAAGACCACGGCTGCCCAAGGACTGCAGCCTCAGTCCCCAAGGTCGGGGGAACGTCTCACCTGGGAAGTGGCACGCGAGAGCTGCGCGTTCTTCAGTACCCGGTCGCCTGCACCCGGCCGGCTACCTACTCCTTTCCCTCAGCCCGCTGGCGGCGCGACTGGGCAGCAGAGGGAGCCAGTTAGCCCTTTTATAACCTCCAGACTGCGACGGCTGCGCTGAGGAGGAGGCGACTGCAACCCTCGCTACGTGAGCTCGATCACACCAGCGGCCCGGCGTCTGCGCAGGCGCCCAGCCCCGGCCCTCTCCGCCCCTACCCGTGGCCCACGGCCCACGCCCCGGACTCCTCACCAGCCTGTGGAGTCTGAGGCCGAGAGGAGGGACCGGCGGGCGGGCCTAGGATGTAACGCGCCTGCGCGGGGCTCTCACCACGCCACCGTCTCCATGGTTACCTGGGATTTGCGCTGCTTCTTTCAACAGGTTGTTTAGAGCCGGAATTTTGGGATCAGCCCCTCAATCAGGCCTGAGCGACGAAACCACCAGCGAGGAAATGTCTTAAATGTGAGAAGAGGAACAAGAGGAACATGGAAGCATAGAAAATAAAGCAGAAAAGAATAAGTATCGGGTGGAAAATAACAGTATATTCTGTCTTGGTGTCTTGGCCCTGAGGCTGTTCGCTTTACCTACCTACCGTCACCTACACTCATTTTATGTGTATCTTGTTCCATCGCACATCTTTATACTTAATCAATAGATAACGGACTGCACGCTCTGGAGATTTTCTGGGTTCAATTTCTGGCTCAGTCATTGATCTCTCTGTATCTCTGCTGCTGCTGCTGCTGCTAAGTCGCTTCAGTCGTGTCCGACTCTGTGCGACCCCAGAGATGGCAGCGCGCCAGGCTCCCCCGTCCCTAGGATTCTCCAGGCAAGAATACTGGAGTGGGTTGCCATTTCCTTCTCCAATGCATGAAAGTGAAAAGTGAAAGTGAAGTCGCTCAGTCGTGTCCGACTCTTAGCGACCCCATGGACTGCAGCCCACCAGGCTCTGCCATCCCTGGGATTCTCCAGGCAAGAGTACTGGAGTGGGGTGCCATTGTCTTCTCCGTCTCTGTATCTCAGTTTCCTGCAAAATGAGAATGACAAATAGGTACCTCATTGTACCTACCTCGTAGTTGTGAGGATTAAATGAGATGATGTATGTAAAGCACTTAGAACATGCTTAGCACACAGAACGGAGAAGGACATGGCACCCCACTCCAGTACTCTTGCCTGGCAAATCCCATGGACGGAGGAGCCTGGAAGGCTGCAGTCCATGGGGTCGCTGAGGGTTGGACATGACTGAGCGACTTCACTTCACTTTTCACTTTCACGCATTGGAGAAGGAAATGGTAACCCACTCCAGTGTTCTTGCCTGGAGAATCCTAGGGACGGGGGAGCCTGTTGGGCTGCCGTCTGTGGGGTCGCACAGAGTCGGAAACGACTGAAGCGACGCAGCAGCAGCACACAGAAAGGACTTGGTAATTATTAGATGGTGTTGTAGTATATAAGGAACCCAGTCTTGTGACTGGTCTTCGTTTAACATTTCCCTTGGCTATTATATTCCTAAAAAAAAGTCTTAACTATCTGGAAGCAGACAATGAAAGAAATATTTTTTCCCTTGTCAGTGAAAGGAAAAAAGACTTCTCTAAGACTTGTTAGTCATTAAAAATTGTTTCTAAAGTTTTCCATGAATGAGAAACAGCACAGCAATAATTAAAGTTTAACTCTTATCTAGGAGGTGGGGTTGATTATACAGATACAGAAATAATCCTAGACAGGGTACTTAGGGAACATTAGGCAACCCAAAGGAAATACAGTGAAAAATATAGTGAACCACTAATCAGCGGTTCTCAGAGTGTGGTCAGGGAATTCACAGGAAAAAAATCACTTCATACTAAAAGTTTATTTGCCTTTTTCACGCTAATGAAAGTACAATGGGGTTTTCCAGAGACTACATGTCCTGGGATATTGCAACAGAGTGCACACAGAAGAATGAGAATCTTCTATTAGGTCAGATATTTAAAGAGATTGCAGAAATGTAAAGTAATGCCACTCTTCTCACTAATTCTTTTTGCTCTGGGAAACAGTTATTTTTTGTTTAAAAGTACTTTAACATGTACATGCTAAGTTGCTTGAGTCATGTCTGACTCTGAACCTGTATGGACTGTAGCCTGCCAGACTTCTCTGTCCATAGAATTTTCCGGCAAGAATACTGGAGTGGGATGCCATGCCCTTCTCCAGGGGTTCTTACTGACCCAGGGATCGAATCCCTGTCTCCTGCATTGGCAGGTGGGTTCTTTACCAATAGCGCCACCTGGAAACCTTGTTAACATGTAGTGAAAGTGAAAGTCACTCAGTCGTGTCCAACTCTTTGTGACCCCATGGACTATACAGTCCATGGAATTCTCCAGACCAGAATACTGGAGTGGGTAGCCTTTCCCTTCTCCTGGGGATCTTCCCAACCTAAGGATCCAAACCAAGTGAAAGTGAAGTCACTCAGTCATGTCCGAGTCTGCGACCCCGTGGACTGTAGCCTACCAGACTCCTCTGTCCATGAGATTCTCCAGGCAAGAATACTGGAGTGGGTTATCATTTCCTTCTCCAGGGGATCTTCCCGACCCAGGGATCAAACCCGGGTCTCCTGCATTGGAGTCAGACGCTTTAACCTCTGAGCCACCAGGGAAGCCCAAGTCTCCCATTAACATGTAACCACATTATTATTGTTGTTTTTAAATGATTTAAATAAACAAATATTTTGCATGTTTGTTTTAACTGCTGATATAGTCATTTTTGATAGATATCCACATAAAAGCATTTTGGAGTTCTCAATACTTTTTAGGAGCATGAAGTGGTTATGAGATCAAAGAGTTTGAGAACCACTAGTCTAAACAAAAAGCAGGGAGCCCTTTGACCTAAAGGGCAAGGCAAAGATCTTTTCCTTAAATCTTGGTCTCAAGTAAAGCTATAATCAGTGGTATCCACTGGCCCTATATAGAGCAGAAAATCCTGAAAACTGCAATTTACCCTGTAAATAAAATGGCTCCAGACCTTGAGGCAGATTTAGTGAAGCTAAGAAGTCTCAGCTTTAGGGGGACTTCATTTGCAGTAGCCCTTTCCAAGACCCTGGAAGGGACTTAGCAAGATGCTCACACAGTCTTATGCTTTTGTAAAATTTGTGAAAGTAAAAATTTAAACTGCAGTCTTTAGACTGCTACTTCTCTTCTCACTGATCTCCCTCTGTCACACTTAACCTTGTCTAGTGCTGCAGTGGCTAGAAGGCATTTTTATAATTTAACTGAAGGGAACTTCAGTTAGAATACATTTGGTTTGAGTTTAGTGGGATTTATTTCTGTAATTTACAGTCACTCCCATGTATAGTTAAGCTATTTTCAGCTGTCCCATTGTAGGAGTGGCATCCAAGAATACGCCTACCACCCATTGTTCTGACCCGCCCAGCACTATAAAACAAAGGTACAGGGTCAGATGCTAAACAGTGAGAAATTCTTCCAATTATTGGATGTATAAATTTTTAATTAAAGATTTAGTGCTTATCAATGCTTAACCAATAAAAGTAAGTAAGTGGGTTTTTTGGGGGCAGAATTTAATTAGGATATCCATAACGAACTGGTTAGAATGTCATCAGTTTAAAGAAAACTGATGTGCCCTGAACACTTTAAAGTCATACAAATAACCTTATTGGGTTTTTCCCAAATGTGACAACAATCCTAAAAATTTACATGACATTATCAGAACTATGAAGCAGAAACTTCTTACCTATCCCTATCAATTATCATTTGATTGCCCAAAAAGGACACTTCATATCAAGTCTACATATGACCACCCACATCGTCATCCTTGCTTAGTTAAAACGAAGAGGCAGATACTTTGTGGGGTAGAAAAGACAGGAATCCCCTCTGAACGGTCAAACGTTAGAGTGGAGGTAAACCTCCACTGGCTTCCCCAGTAGCTCAGTAGTAAAGAATCTGGCTGCAATACAGAGACATAGGAGATGCAGGTTCAGTCCCTGGGTGGGGAAGATGCCCTGGAGGGGGGCATGGCAACCCATGCCAGTATTCTTGCCTGGAGAATCCCATGGACTGAGGAGTTTGGTGGGCTACCTAGGTCAAAGGATCAGACACAACTGAGCACACATGTACGTAAGCCTCCATTAAATCTCTTCTTTTACTTCTGAAAAATTCATCAATCAAATATTTATTTTAAAAATATTTAAAGTCCTATATTCTCAGGAAAAGCCTATTATGTAGCCACTGTAACCGCTAATGAGCAGAAGCGATTTTAAACTCAGTTAATAGAAAAATGGCCACTCAACCTTGCGAACAAGCTTCTGAAAAGTCAGCCAGTCATTGACAGCCTCCCACTTTTAAAATTAACCAGACAGCAACAGCTTTACTCTCATGAACACATCTCTGAATTGTCAACAGTCTCTCCAGCAGAGTAATCATGCTTCCATGGCTGATGTCAACCCACTTTAACCTCTGAAAATCAGCCAATCCCTGAACTCCATCTTTCACAAAACCTAGATACGATCAGCAGAGGGAATGTGTCAAACAAGTATAGTGTTTTTCTAACATAGAAAGTAATAGTTTTTATTTCACATTTTGAATGATGGTTTCTTCCCTTGACACTGAGCACTTGTGTGCCCAACAAAAAAGGCAGCCATAACAGAAGATACCAACCCTGTTATTGAAGGCATTCATACATATGAAACAATTAGAAATTATCTGACAGAGTGAATAACTATATTGTGAGGATAAGATACTACATACTTGGAGACACTGCTTTGAAAAGCATGTGCTCTCCTCACTTGCTGCAAGTAATAAATCTTTCCTTCTCTGGAAAATAAAAAATTAAATAACCTTGAGAGTTAGGAGACTGAATAAAGTTAAATTTGATAAAATAGATAATGGTGGGTAGGTTCTTTAGCAGCAGTTAAGATGATGGAAGCAATATTTTAGCAATATTATGCTATGTGAATTAGAAGAAAGTGATATCTAGGCTAGTAATCCAAGATTCACTGAGTAAATATTTGTAGAAGGCCTACCATTGTGTCCAAGACACTGTCTACTGCACTGTGGAAGATCAAACTTTAATTAAGACAGTCTCTGCTTTTAAAGAGTTTATAAACTATTGGATAGAGTTAAAACCTGCACTTGTGGCAGTGGGAATTCATTCATCCAATAAAGATTTCCCTATATGAGCCAAATAATGCTAAGTGCTGGGAATATGTTTCCTGCTATTATAGAACTTGGGGTCCTTTTAAGGAAATGAATAGTACACGTAAATAAATAAGTGAATAAACAAAAGTGACAAGGAAAATGACCAGATGCTATGAAAAAGAATAATGGAAAACAGTAATAGGAAGGACATAATTTAGATTCATAGCACAGGGAAAGTGTCTCTGAAGAAGTGACATAAACTGAGATCTGAGCTAGCCAGCCACAGTATGTGAGTAAGAACAATCTTTTCATTCTTATTCACGTAAGAGAGAGGACAGGTTGTGTGAGAATCGTGTTGCAGGAAAAAGCTTGGTGCATTTGAGAAGCGAAAAGAAATTCAGTGTGATTGTAGAGCAATAAGCAAGGGAGAAACTGGTATGATCGGTATGCAAAGGCTCAGTCAGTGGGACCTGCTTAGTACTGGAACAAGTACAATGGGAAAGCATTGAAGTATTCAAACAGGGCAGTAACATTATGTTATTTACTGTGAACAAAGTAAAAACACAATGTAAAAACATATGAGTTTTCTATGTCACTGGGGGTGGGATGAGCCTTGGAACAAGGAGTGATAGGGACTTCCTCCTAATCTTGACTAAGAACATGGAAGTCAAGAGAAGAGTTATTCTAGAATGCAGCTGAAACTAGAAACCATTCCAGTCACTAACATCCTGTCACCGTGGCACTGAGGAGAGTGGCTGCAGTAGGGTAGCCAGACCGCCTCCATCATGTGGCCCCAATAGGGACACTCACTGTAGCAGGCAGAATAATGGCCCCACAAAGATGTCCACATCTTAATCCTTAGAACCTATGAATATGTTATTTTACACAGCAAAAGAACTTCGCAGGTGAGACTAGCCCAGATTATCCAGTTGGGCCCAATCTGATTAAATAAATTCTTTAAGGCTGAGAATGTTTCCTTGCCCTGATCAGAGAAGGACATGAGGGTGGAAGCAAAGTGAGATAGTCGATATGTTGCTGATTTGAAGATAGAGAGAGGGGCACCGTGAGTCGAGGGATGTAGGAAAGTAGCAAAGAATTACCTCTAGAAAGAAGAAAAGAGTTGGATTCTTCTCTAAAGCCTCCAAAAAGAGACACAGCCCTGACAATACTTTTTTTAATCTTGAGCCCAATGAGAGTACCGTCAGAGTTATAACCTATAGAACCGTAGGATAATAAATTTGTATTGTTTAAGCCATCAGATTTGTGGTAATTTGTCATAGCAGCAATAAGAAACTGATATACCTACATATATGATCACAATGAAACAATGTCTGAAGATTATTACATTTCTCAAGGGTCAGAGTAAATTTCCCAATGTTCTCTCTTAGAGGTGAATGCAGTTATTAGGACTGACCCTTTACACCAGATAAACATTCTTGAAATCAGGGAAATAGTCTGAGGAAGAGGACTCCAGAAAATAAGAAAGATCTCTCAAAAAGCACAATAGGAGTATTAAGACCTCTAATTTTAATACTAAGAGGCATATGACCTACTCATTTTTTGCTCTCAAAAAGCAAGACGTGTGAATTACATAAAAACTGTGCCAGGGTCTTTAGTTTGGAAAACTGGCCAAATAGTGGTTATCAACAAACAAAATAAGGAAGTTGGGAAAGTGAGCTGAATTTGTAGAAAAAATAAAGAATTTGATTCTGAATCTTAATGGATTTGAAATGACAGGGACCACCATAGGCTACATACTTACTCTACTAATTAATAACCAGTTTGTGAATATTAAGGAGATTTCCACAACACAACAGGAAGTGATACAAGGGCTGAAATTCTGACTTTTTATCTAGCTGCAGTTCTAATTTAAAATTAATCTGGTTTCTTTAGATTTAATTCTGCTCAACTTGAGTCAAGCACATTTTAACTGTTCATATCTCTCTGCTGTTGGCTGAGAAGGCAGGGTTACCTCCCCATGGCGTTCATTCATGTTGTCCACCAACTGGTTCTAGGGCTTTTCTCTTCCCAGATAGAAAGATCTGCTCTTCACATTCTCTGAAGTTACTTGTGGCCAACTAATTTGCTTTGGTCAATGAAGACAACATATTTGAAAGTCAGAATGTGTTTCACCATGTTTCCAACCCTCTGTTGCAGTTACCACAGAAGCTGTGTCAAGATGAAATCTTCATCAGTCTTCGTCTCTGAGTTCCTACAATGAACAGAGCCCCAAAGTTACACTGAATGTATAACTTGTGTGAAAAATAAACATTATAGAATGTTAAGTTAGAGTTGTTTATAATCATAGCATTACTCTCTTAACTTACTTACTGCTTAAACAAGGCAAGCCAAACTTTTCCTTTACAATACCTATTACTAGAATTGTACTTATCAGTTATATTTTTACCTAGAATGGACACTGTGGGTTGCCTACCTAGTATTCATTCTTCCTTTCACCAACTTTATTAAGACTTTCCAAATTATCCAGCCTTTCAGTTTAGGTGTGACTTGTACTTCTGCTTAGGATGTAAAAACCTGCAAGGAATTCTGCTTCCACCTCTACACTGCAAAAAAAAATCAGATAATCTACAAAATCATAAATGTTCTTCAGCATATCAGAGAGCACAGGTTGCAAGGCAATCAAGTAACCTGAGTTCCAAAGAGTGACGGGACACAAAGTTTAGGTCTTTGAAGAGTTAAGAAAAAAACCCAGCAAAAATTTTAACAAATTGTGGAAGTCTCAGTGTTATCAGTTTGGCGCCTCAAGCACAAGGGGAGACTGTACTACTAATTCTTCCCACCAGCTTGCTGCTGCTGCTGCTAAGTTGCTTCAGTTGTGTCTGACTCTGTGCGACCCCATAGACGTCAGCCCACCAGGCTCTGCCGTCCCTGGGATTCTCCAGGCAAGATCCCACCAGCTTAGTGGTGCTCAAATGAAAGACTGGGAGTAGGGCAGAAGAGCACAGAGCTGCACTGAATGGCGCAAACCTCTTCCCCCAGGATCTTCTGTCTTATGAAGCAAACGTCTTAAGCCCCTGGAGAAGTGGCAGGAAATCCTTTGCTCCCCAGGGCACAGGTAAAGATTCCTTGTGGATGGAAAAACTATAGAACAGCCCTCTATTCTTAGGGGAGAGGCAGGAAACTCTCTTGGACCCTGGATCCCTCACTGATGACAAGCTGAGGTCTACTATTGCTGAGCGAGAGGCAGGAAGCTCTTGGCCAAGACCAACCATGAAAGGCTGAGGTGGCTGCCTTTCGAGAGACTGAAAAAGTCCTAGCTTCCGAGGCCCAGGCACACAGGGCCTGCCTAAGACTGAGACTGGACCAGAGGACAGAGAATCTCCACACAAACTCAGAGAGGAGAGAGTTAGAGACAGTGTGCTGAGGCTGTAGAGAAGAGAGCTCCTCCGTGGCATAAGAATGCAGAGACAACTGAAAGTCAAGGGGGAAGCAGGAGTACAGAAAAACTCTCTGGCACCCCAGCCCCCACATTATGTAGGCACAAGGACACAGCTTCTTCCTCCTGAAGGAATTTGAAGGTTGTGCTATATAACAAAAGTAACTATAGCAACAACAAAGCCTCAGCTCAGCTCAGCTCCTAATCAGATTGACAGCCTGACAGAAGAAGAGATATGTTCATTGCAAGGTGTGGGCACAACTTATCAAAAAATAATACTGTGCTACACACAATGTCCAGCATTCATTAGAAAAACCATTAGACACACAAAACAGTTAAAAAATCCACTGTCAGGAGATAAGGCACTCAATAGGCATGGATTCAGAGATAAGCCAGATGTTCAAACTATCAGATAAGGACTGACTAGCTTAAAAAAAAAAGTTAACAACATGCATGAACAAATGGGGGATTTCAGTTGAGAGATGAAAATTACAACAAATAGATGAATTGAGGCCAATTAATAAAGAGTCTCCCAATATTAAGCAAATTGGCTAACTTGAATTTTGCTTACTCATTCATTCATTTCTTCAATAACTAGTATTATTTTAATCCTCCCCAAAGTTTTAAATAAATAAAAACAGAAACAGTCAAATGAAATGCTAGGGAGGAAAATCCCATGATATTTAGAGACAATTCTGATGAAATCATTGGTTATTCAACACAGCTGAAAAAAAGATCAAGTCATCCAAACCAATAAATCAATTGGGAAAAAAGTGAAAAACAAATAAAACATCCAAAGCTGTTGGATCAAATAATCCAACATATATAGTAGCTGGAGTCTCAGAAGAAGAGAGACAAAATGGGGCTTTAGAAATATTTGCAGAGATGATGGCAGAAAACACTCCAAGAACAATAAAATATATTAAACTGCAGATCAAAGAAACTGCTCTCCAAAATCAGGGGTGGCCCCTCACCCTGATAAACCTGATTCATATCGGTAATATCACAATCTGTCTTGCCACAGTGATTGGTTTAGGGATGGGCACTTAACTCGGGCCAATTCATGTCAATTCATGACATTCCTTCGACTGCAGGAATTGTTTGGTTAGGGGATTATAACCTAAACTGACCCAAATACAGTGAAGACCAATACTTCTGCTTCGAGGCTGAGTGGACATACTGCCTGGATAGTAACAAGAAAGTAAATAGCCCCCAAGATCTTTTAGCCATTCTTTGACCATGAAGGAAGCCAACTTGAGGACAAAGACAGCTCATGAAATAGGTAAGAGGTGAGAGAAACAGAGTAAAACCTCAATACAGTGGTATCTGAGCCTTGAACTTCAGTTGGATATTTTAGCTATGCAAGCTAATGAGTTCCTTTGCTGTTCAAGCAAATTAAATTTGCATTTTATCAAATTTCAGTTGCAAGTAACTAAGCACATCTTAACTCATGCAGTACCCTATATGAGTATGATTCATTGTAGAGAAGGCTCCAACTCATCTCTTAACTGTTCTCTGGTTTTGAACCAAATTTCTAATTCCCAAAGGATATGTACTCGTTTTCCAAGAGGAAAACAATGATGTCAAGAGAATACTGCCTGTTACCAAGTAACTGGTATAACTGGAAACCTATTTTAGTTAACACTTATTCATTCATTCAACAAATATTTACTGAGGATCTACTATTTCAGGCATTTTATCAGGTATTAGAAATAAGACAGGGTTGTTTCTTAATTTTCTCTGTGAACAATTTATGGATAGCATGAAAGCTGTTTCAGCCTTCATTTGCACTTCCTTTTCCATGTTCTGTTATCTTTCCTTAGCAATGTATATAACTCATTGAATATAAATAGCTGGAGTCCTAAATATTAAATATTTTCAAGTGCTATAGTTTACAGGAGAATATCCAACAGCTATTCTGTCAAGCATGGAAAATGTATGCAAAATTTTTAAATAGTTTACTGAAAACAATAAGTTACACTTCAGAAGAATGCTTCTGTGTATAAACAAATAGCATCTGCCTTGACTGTCGGAAAGATTTGTGGAGCTTGACTAGTCCAAGTATTTCTTTGACCCAAATGAGCTTGTCAGGAACTCAAACAAACCAGAGAAGAATGCCAGAAATTCTAACTTTATTTGATGAAGCGAGAGTCAAGAGTTTAGGACCTGAAATTCATTCAGTCACAGAATTATAGTATTTTTCAGGAAGAAAAACTTTTGTTCTGGAAGGAGCACTAGTAGATTCAATGAACCCAAGTTCTTGTGCATCATTAACAGTACAGCAAGGTGTCCCTGAGTGAACCCCTTTAACTTTTATGCTGAAATTTCTTCATTCAGCAAATGGCCATAATGATATTTCCCCTATCAACTACTCAAAGACATATGAGAATCAACTGAGATGGCTGTTTTGAAAGTTCTTGTGAAAGTATGAAATACTATATTAATAAGAGTAATCATCATTGCATGCTATATAGTATAAAACTATGTGAGGTTTTGTTTTCTCATTTTTTTTTTCAGTCATAGAACCAATTTGGTGAATTTTATACCTGTTTTGATGACTTTGAAAATAATTATGAACAATAAATTTTAAGAAATGCAAGCAGTAAATACAAGGATGCTTACACACAGCATCTATAAGTAGTCTATGGTTAATGTTAGTTCTTAAGTCAATCCTGAAGTTAAAGAACACTGCTTCCTGTCCTATACCAATTTAAGAAATACTTCTAATAGAGCTACCATGGAGGATTGATTGCACTAGTAGTCCCAGTTCTTCCCTACTTCCTCTATCCTCTTGTGTAGTAAAAAAATGTTACCAAAATAAGGTCTGCTTATAATCTCATACCTGATAAGAGTGTCTACTTGGCTCAGGGTATTAGGTCATAGTGGCTAGCCTACCAATGTGATTTAGAGTGGGGATTGGCCATACCCAGTAGTCTTAGAGTACGGGGTGGCCACACCAAAAAGACCAACAATGTGATTTAGGGTGGGGGCTTTAGGAGAGGGAGCCCCCAGAAAATTCGGGACACCAACACTCCAGCGAGTCTCCCTGGTTGGCAACATGGTGTATTTGTTGTCATGCACTGATGCTGGGAAAATAATGCATTCTGAGTCTATGAGAAATATCAGTAACCTCAGATATGCCCATGACACCACCTATAGGGCAGAAAGGGAAGAAGAACTAAAGAGCCTCTTGATGAAAGTGAAAGAAGAGAGTGAAAAAGTTGGCTTAAAGCTCAACATTCAGAAAACAAAGATCATGGCATCCAGTTTCATCACTTAATGGCAAATAGTTGGGGAAATAGTGGAAACAGTGGCTGACTTTATTTTGGGGGGCTCCAAAATCACTGCAGATGTTGACTGTAGCCATGAAATTAAAAGACGCTTATTCCTTGGAAGGAAAGTTATGATCAACCTAGACAGCATATGAAAAAGCAGAGACATTACTTTGCCAACAAAGGTCCATCTAGTCAAGGCTATGATTTTTCCAGTGGTCACGTACAGTTGGACTATAAAGAAAGCTGAGCACCAAAGAATTGATGCTTTTGAACTGTGGTATTGGAGAAGACTCTTGAGAGTTCGTTGGACTGAAAGGAGATCCAACCAGTCCATCCTAAAGGAGATCAGTCCTTGGTGTTCATTGGAAGGACTGATGTTGAAGCTGAAACTCCAAAACTTTGGCCAGCTGACTCATTTGAAAGACCCTGATGCTGGGAAAGATTGAGGACAGGAGGAAAAGGGGATGACAGAGGATGGGATGGTTGGATGGCATCACTGACTCAACTGACATGAGTTTGGGTGGGCTCCGAGAGTTGATGATGGACAGGGAGGCCTGGTGTGCTGCTGTTCATGGGGTTGCAAAGAGTCGGACATGACTAAGAGACTGAACTGAACTGAACTGAGTCTATAAGGAGAGAAAAGTGGTAGTTCCATAGTTAGTATTTTCCCAGACTTCACCTTAATGTGCTTCTCCCCTCAGCTGATTTTAATCTGTATTCTTATCCTGTAATAAGCCATCGTTGTCGTTCATTCAGTTGCTCAGTAGTGTCTGACTTTTTACAACCCTGTGGACTGCAGCACGCCAGGCTTCCTTGTCCTTCACCATCTCCCATTACTCAGGCTCACGTCCATGAGTCAGTGAAGCCATCCAACCATCTCATCCTCTGTAATCCCCTTCTCCTGCATTCAGTCTTTCAGAGCATCAGGGTCTTTTCCAATGGGTCAGTTCTTCTCATCAGGTGGCTGAAGTATTAGAGCTTCAGCATCAGTCCTCCCAATGAATATTCAAAATTGATTCCCTTTAGGATTGACTGGTTTGACCTCCTTGCTGTCCAAGGGACTCTCAAGAGTCTTCTCCAACACGACACTTCAAAAGCATCAATTCTTCAGTGCACAGCCTTCTTCATGGTCCAACTCTCACATCCATACATGATTACTGGAAAAACCATAGCTTTGACTACATGGATTTTTGTTGGCAAAGTAACGTCTCTGATTTTTAATATGCTGTCCAGTGTCTTTTCATTTCAAGGCTGCAGTCACCATCTGCAGTGATTTTGGAGGCCAAGAAGATAAAGTCTGTCACTGTTTCCATTGTTTCCCCATCTATTGGCCATGAAGTGATGGGACCGGATGCCATGATCTTCATTTTTTGAGTGTTCTCTTTAAAGCCAGCTTTTCACTCTCCTCTTTTACCTTCATCAAGATGCTCTTTAGTTCTTCTTTGCTTTCTACTGTAAGGGTGATCTCATCTGCATATCTGAGGTTATTGATATTTCTCCCAGCAATCTTGATTCCAGCTTGTGGGTCACCCAGCCCAGCATTTCACATGATGTATTCTGCATAGAAGTTAAATAAGCAGGGTGACAATATACAGCCTTGACGTACTCCTTTCCCAATTGTAACCAGTCTATTGTTCCATGTACGGTTCTAACTGTTGCTTCTTGAGCTGCACACAGGTTTCTCAGGAGGCAGGTAGGGTGGTCTGGTATTCCCATCTCTTTAAATATTTTCCACAGTTTGTGTGATCCACATAATCAAAGGCTTTGACGTAATCAATAAAGCAGAAGTAGATGTTTTTCTCGGAGAAGGCAATGGCACCCCACTCCAGTACTCTTGCCTGGAAAATACCATGGACGGAGGAGCCTGGTAGGCTACAGTCCATGGGGTTGCTAGGAGTCGGACACGACTGAGCTACTTCACTTTCACTTTTCACTTTCATGCATTTGAGAAGGAAATGGCAACCCACTCCAGTGTTCTTGCCTGGAGAATCCCAGGGATGGGGGAGCCTGGTGGCTGCTGTCTCAGGGGTCGCACAGAGTTGGACACAACCAAAGTGACTTACCAGCAGCAGTAGCAGATGTTTTTCTGGAACTCTCTTGCTTTTTCAATGATCCAGCGGATGTTGGCTATTTGATCTCTGGCTCCTCTGCCTTTTCTAAATCCAGCTTGAACATCTGGAAGTTCTTGGCTCATGTACTGTTGAAGCCTAGCTTGGAGAATTCTGAGCATTTCTTTGCTAGTGTGTGAGATGAGAGCAATGGCACCCTACTCCAGTACTCTTGCCTGGAAAATCCCATGGACGGTGGAGCCTGGAAGGGTGCAGTCCATGGGGTCACTGATGGTCAGACACTACTGAGTGACTTCACTTTCACTTTTCACTTTCATGCATTGGAGAAGGAAATGGCAACCCACTCCAGTGTTCTTGCCTGGAGAATCCCAGGGACGGGGGAGCCTGGTAGGCTGCCGTCTATGGGGTCGCACAGAGTCGGACACGACTGAAGTGACTTAGCAGCTTAGCAGCAGAGATGAGAGCAATTCTGTGGTAGTTTGAGGATTCTTTGGTATTACCTTTTTTGGGGATTGGATGAAAGCAGACCTTTTCCAGTCCTAAGGCCACTGCTGAGTTTTCCAGATTTGCTGGCATATTGACAGCAGCACTTTCACAGCATCATCTTTTAGGATTGGAAATAGCTCAGCTGGAATTCCATCACCTCCACTACCTCTGTTTGTAGTGATGCTTCCTAAGGCCCACTTGACTTAGCATTCCAGGATGTCTGGCTCTAGGTGAGTGATCATAACATCATGGTTATCTGGGTCATGAAGATCTTTTTTGTACAGTTCTTCTGTATATTCTTGCCACCTCTTCTTAATATCTTCTGTTTCTCTAGGTCCATACCATTTCTGTCCTTTATTGTGCCCATTTTTGCATGAAATGTTCCCTTGGCATCTCTAATTTTCTTGAAGATATCTCTAGTCTTTCCCATTCTATTGTCTTCCTCTATTTCTTTGCATTGATCACTTAGGAAGGCTTTCTTATCTTTCCTTGCTATTGTTTGTTTGGAACTCTGCATTCAGACGAGTATATCTTTCCCTTTATCCTTTGCCTTTCGCTTCTCTTCTTTTCTTAGCTATTTGTAAGACCTCCTCAGACAACCATTTTGGCAATAAGGAGTGCATGATCTGAGACACAGTCAGCTCCCAGTCTTGTTTTTGCTGACTGTATAGAGCTTCTCCATCTTTGGCTGCAAAGAATATGATCATTCTGATTTTGGGATTGACCATCTGGTGACATCCATGTGTAGAGTCATCTCTTGCGTTGTTGGAAGAGGGTGTTTGCTATGACCAGTGCATTCTCTTGGCAAAACTCTGTTAGCCTTTGCCCTTCTTCATTTTGTATTCCAAAGCTAAACTTGCCTGTTACTTCAAATATCTCTTGACTTCCTACTTTTGCATTCCAGTCCCCTGTGATGAAAATGACATCTCTTTTGGTGTTAGTTCTAGAAGGTCTTATATGTCTTCATAGAACTGTTCAAATTTAGCTTCTTCAGCATTACTTGTTGGGGGCATATACTTGGATTACTGTGATAGTGAATGGTTTGCCTTGGAAATGAATGGAAAGCATTCTGTCATTTATGAGATTGCACCCAAGTACTGTATTGCAGACTCCTTTGTTGACTATGAGGGCTACTCCATTTCTTCTAAGGGATTCTTGCCCACAGTAGTAGATATAATAGTCATCTGAATTAAATTTGCCCATTCTGGTCCATTTTAGTTCACTGATTCCTAAGTTGATGTTCACTCTTGCCAACTCCTGTTTGACCACTTTCAAGTTACCTTGATTCATGGACCTAACATTCCAGGTTTCTATGCAATATTGTTCTTTACAGTATC
The DNA here is from genome assembly GCF_023091745.1 of Budorcas taxicolor. Lineage (NCBI taxonomy): Eukaryota > Metazoa > Chordata > Mammalia > Artiodactyla > Bovidae > Budorcas > Budorcas taxicolor. Next base: position 148,750 of record NW_026291773.1, read on the forward strand.
AGACATTACTTTCACCACCAGACATGTCCACAGCTGGGCTTTATTTCTGCTTTGCTCAGCCTCTTCATTCCTTCTGGAGCTATTTCTCCACTCTTCTCCAGCAGCATATTGGGCACCTACCAACCTGGGGAGTTCATCTTTCGGTGTCATATCTTTGCCTTTTCATACTGTTCATGGGGTTCTTAAGGCAAGAATGCTGAGGTGATTTGCCATTCCCTTCTCCAGTAGACCACCTTTTGTCAGAACTCTCCACCATGACCCATCCATCTTGGGTGGCCCTACACAGCATGGCTCATACTTTCATTTAGTTGGACAAGGCTGTGATTCATGTGCTCAGTTTGGTTAGTTTTCTGTGATTGTGGTTTTCATTCTGTCTGCCCTCTGATGGATAATAAGCTATAGCCATGAGTATAATTACTTCTCAGTGAGTTTTATGAGTCCTTCTATCAAAACTGCAGATAGGGACTTTGCTGGTGTTCCAGGGGCTAAGACTTTATGTTCCCAGTGCAGGGGGCCTGGGTCACATCCCTGGTCAGGGAACAAGAGCCCATATGCCTCAACTAACAGTTTACATGCTGCAACTTGTAGTGTTCGCATGCTGCAACTAAGACCCAGCACAGTCAAATAAATAAATATTAAAAAAAAAAACCTGAGAATGATTTTGGAAACCCCTTGAAGATGCTGTTGGTATTGGAAGTAAGAATGATCTCCTGGAGCAGTGGGGGCAAGTGATCTCTTGGGGACTGTTCCTTATAACTATGTAGTTGACCTAAACCCCTCACAACATGAGACCTTGTAAAACCCTCCTATTGTAACTGTGGGCCTGACCATGTAATATGCTTTGAATGTCATGCAGGCAGAGACTTGCACATTTCCACTTGTGCTTTTACCCTCTGTCTACTCTCTGTGCTTTTGCCCTCTTTCATCCTCAAAAGAATGTGCCCGTGTTAGCTTGCTAGAAAATGAGAAATACATGGAGCACAGCCAACTCACCCTCATTGTCCCAGCCAAGAACGTTTTAGATTAGTCAACAGTGCAATACCCCTAAACACATAAACAAGCCTGACCAGGATCTGCAGAAGCACCTAGCCAATCACTCCAAGTATGTGAGTAATATTGTGATTTCAGGGATGTTTGCTATGAAGTATTATTTTGACAATAGATTACTGATAACAACTACTTCATAAGCTTCCACTGTGATATAGGAATACAGAGCATACAGATACTGTAAATCAGGAGAAACCTCCAAATTCTTTTCATCCAACACTGAAAATTTAATGACCATCTATTTGGATATTCCTTATGCTATAAAATATTAGATATTTAGGGATAGCTATAACTGAGAAATGAAATAATCACAGAAAAAATTATACTTACTTGGGAATACAACCACAGACAGTATACACTTTGTCTAATACTCAGAACCCCTTTGGATATTGGGGTAAAGATAATACTATACAAGACAATACAGAAGTGAAAGTTAACTACAATTATAACCAATTATTGGAAGACTTGCCAGACCTTTTAATTAATATGAAACTTTTTTCTTTTTTAACTTTGCCAACTTTCTGATAGAATTTCCAGTGACTTCAATAAAATGGCCAGAGGTAGTTGTAAATTTTTTTTTAATCTAAAAGGGAAGAATTAAAGCAAAGAGAGTAACAGCTCAATTAACATGAAACAGAAACCCATACTCAGTCTACTGACTACATTATAATAACAAAATCATGAAATCCAATTAACTTTTACTTTAGTATACCCCAAGTGGATCACAATAAACTGTGGAAAATTCTGAAAGAGATGGGAATACCAGACCACCTGACCTGCCTCTTGAGAAATCTGTATGCAGGTCAGGAAGCAACAGTCAGAACTGGACATGGAACAACAGACTGGTTCCAAATAGGAAAAGGAGTACATCAAGGCTGTATATTGTCACCCTGCTTATTTAACTTATATGCAGAGTACATCATGAGAAACGCTGGACTGGAAGAAACACAAGCTGGAATCAAGATTGCTGGGAGAAATATCAATAACCTCAGATATGCAGATGACACCACCCTTATGGCAGAAAGTGAAGAGGAGCTAAAAAGCCTCTTGATGAAAGTGAAAGAGGAGAGTGAAAAAGTTGGCTTAAAGCTCAGCATTCAGAAAACGAAGATCATGGCATCCGGTCCCATCACTTCATGGGAAATAGATGGAGAAACAGTGGAAACAGTGTCAGACATTATCTTTTTGGGCTCCAAAATCACTGCAGATGGTGACTGCAGCCTTGAAATTAAAAGACGGTTACTCCTTGGAAGAAAAGTTATGACCAACCTAGATAGCATATTCAAAAGCAGAGACATTACTTTGCCGACCAAGGTCCGTCTAGTCAAGGCTATGGTTTTTCCTGTGGTCATGTATGGATGTGAGAGTTGGACTGTGAAGAAGGCTGAGCACCGAAGAATTGATGCTTTTGAACTGTGGTGTTGGAGAAGACTCTTGAGAGTCCCTTGGACTGCAAGGAGATCCAACCAGTCCATTCTGAAGGAGATCAGCCCTGGGATTTCTTTGGAGGGAATGATGCTAAAGCTGAAGTTCCAGTACTTTGGCCACCTCATGCAAAGAGTTGACTCACTGGAAAAGACTCTGATGCTGGGAGGGATTGGGGGCAGGAGGAGAAGGGGACGACCGAGGATGAGATAGCTGGATGGCATCACGGACTCGATGGACGTGAGTCTGAGTGAACTCCGGGAGTTGGTGATGAACAGGGAGGCTTGGCGTGCTACGATTCATGGGGTCGCAAAGAGTCGGATACGACTGAGCGACTGAACTGAACTGAACTGAACTGAATTGTCCTATTTCATCTTGTCTCCCAGTGGAGACAAGTCTTAGTTTTTTTCCCCCACTGTGTGTTAAACATTACTTCATATTTGGGGAGGTGGAAGAGAAGGAAACCCATTGTACTTTGCCCTTGAAAAGAAGCATAAAGACCTCCCAGTGTTTATGGCACCATTGGCCATGCAGACACACAGGGCCCTTTGCCAGTAGCTTAATATTTAAGGGGCCCTCATGAAACCACTTCCCACCCTACTTGCTAAGATCTATTTCTTGTCTTACATGAAGTGAGACAACATCCAACTGTAAGCCTGCTTACAGAATGAACTTGCAGTTTCCCTCCAAGTTTGCTCAAGTGTCCCTGCATCCTAATGTCCACTCCTGTAACTGGTCAAACACTGAGTAATTGGGCTTTTGTCTCACATACTTACATGCTCACACACACAATGCGTCACTTGCATCACATACACACATGTACAAGAGTAATTAATTTTTGCTGGCAGAGACAACGTATTATTCACCATTGTGTTCCCAATTCTAGCATGATGCTTGGCACATAATAGGTTTTCAATAAGAATGTGTTCAATGAATTAATAAACATATGTATAAAATACATTGTTACTTTCCAGCAAAAGCTAGAGTAGGATTCAATGACTTGAGGCTCAATTTGTGCTCTTAAAAGAGTATATGGTATTAAATTATTACATGATCAAACAAAGCCATTGCTTTGAACTTAAGCACACCCTAGGAGAGACAATTTTTACCTTATGACCTAAAAAAACTATGAGGATTCTAGCTACTTACATCACATTTGTCTTATCTATTAAACATGTACTATAATTGTTAAGCATAATTAATGATTTGGCTGAATATTTTAACAGTTTTATTGAGCTATAACTCAAATGACATATAACTTACCCATTTAAAGTGTGCAATTCAGTGATCTTTAGTAGGTTCACAGAATTGTGCAACCATCACCACAATCAATTTTACAACATTTTATCACTCCAAAACAACAACAAAATTGTTTCAACCAGTAGTCACTCCCCACTCTCCTCCAACACTTCCCTGATCCCTATCCATAGGAAACCTCTAAACTACTTTCTATCTCTATCAATTTGCCAATTCTAAATATTTTATATAAATGCAATATGTGATTTTTTGTGAATAGAGTCACTTAGCATGCTTAATAGCTTCATCCATGTTTTAGTATGTATTGGTACTTCATTTCTTTATACTGCCAAATAAAATACTGTTTATGGATATACTGCATTTTGTTTTTCCCTTCATAGTTAATGGACATTTGGATTGTTTCTACTTTGGAGCTATTTTGAATGATACGGCTATTAAATTTGGTGTACAAGTTTTTGTGTGGACATATGTTTTCAGTTGTCTTGAGTATATACCCAGGAGTGGAACTGCTGGGTCATTTGGTAACTCTGTGTTTAACTTTTGGAGGAACAGCCAAACTGTTTGCCAAAGCAGCTACACCACTTACGATCCTGTAAGCAGTTTATGAGGATTCCATTTTCTCCACATCCTCACCACTCCTTGTCATTATCTGCCCTTTTGATGTGGCCTCCTTCATGGGCATAAAGTGCTATCTCATTGTGATTTTGATTTGCACATCTCTGATGGCTAATGATGTTCAGCATCTTTTCATGTCTGTATTAGTCATTTTTGTATCTTCTTTGGAGTAATATCTATGCATATCCTTGATCATTTTAAAATTCAGTTAGTCGTCTTTTTATTATGGAATTGTAAGTGTTCTTTACATTTTTCGGATATAAGTCCCATATTAAATGTATGACTGGCAATACAGTTTTTCTCTATTTTGTGGGTGTTCTTGCCAAGTTCTTGGTGGTACTGTTTGCAGCACAAAGGTTTTTAAATTTTGGTGAAGTCCTACTTTTTATTTTGTTGTTTGTGGAAGCAAGCTACCTGTGATTTGATATGGATGCATTGTATCTGTAGATCAATTAGAGGAATATTGCCATTTCAACAAAATTAAGTCTTCCAATCTATGAACATGAGATTATTTCCAGCAGTCCAATGTTTTCCAATATTTTTATTGAGTTTCCCTTCCCCATACCCAGTCAGATATAACCCAGGTCTATAGTACATTATGATAGTCAAAGGCACAATGTCTGTCTAGAGTCAGATAGGCTTGAGTTAAAATCCAGCCCTTCTACTGACTAGCTGTATAAATATGGACAAGGTATTTAACTTTTCTAAGCCTCTGTTTTCTCATCTATAAAGTGTAAAGAATAATGTGTATCATTTAGGATGCAAGGATTAATGATAAATATGTAAAACACTTTGCATAGTGCCTTGAATACAGTAAACACTTAATTAATGTTAGCTATTTGTCTTAGTCTGTTTTGGCTGCTATAACAGAATACCACAGACTGGGAGGCTTGCAAAAAACCAGAAACTTATTTCTCTCAGTTCTGGAGCTAGAGCTGTGGTTTTAAGATCAGGGTGCTAGCATGGTCAGGTTCATGTAAGACCCTTTTTCGAATTGCAGATTACTTGCTGTGTCTTGTGGTGAAAGGGGCAAGGAAGCTTTCTCAAGCCTGTTATATGAGAGCATCCATGTCTTTGAGCATAATGGTTCAATCCATATGACCAAATCACCGCCCAAAGACCTCACATGAAAATTTAACACCGGGCATCAGGATTTCATCAGTGGGTTGGGGAATGGAAACATTTAGACCATGGCATATTTTTTATTATAGCACTTAACACTTAATTGCTGAAAAATATAGTTTTTTATTTTAAAAAATTGTCAGAGCCCAAACTTTCTCTAAGCATGCTTCCTCATTCCTTTGGAATTCACCAACTTTATATCTTGTTTCCCTCAAACTTTCTGTGCCTTCCTTAAAGCTGATAAGAAGCTTATCAATCTGATAAGAAGCTTAGGTTTATGTGCTAATAGTAAGATCCCAAATAAATAATTGATCAACTAACTGGAACTACTACTCTTCTTTCCCAGGTAACCTGGTACATATTAACAATGACATTCAAGATTTAATAACTTTTATTATCCCCTACAGCCTAATCACACACAGAGTGGTTTTTTTAAAAAATGTAAGTCAAAACATCTCACTCTCCCATTCAAACTCTTCTGTAACATCCCATCCTTTCAGAGTAAAAGCCAAAAGCATTACAATAGTTCTATAAGAACTGTAAAACTTATAAAGTACTATGTGATCTGGTGCTTGGCTACTCTTTAATCTCATCTCTGACCACCAGGCTTTGTCCTAGACTTTCCTCAAAGCTGCCAGGCACCCTTCCCCACTAGGGTCTTGGCATCTGATAATTTTTTTTCTGTCTACAACTCTTTTCCCATAAATATTCACTTGGCTTCCTTCCTCAGCTCCTTCAGAGTTTTTGCTCAAATGACACCTTAACAATGAGGCAGATATATAAAATAGCAAAATCCTCTGTCTTCTTCTCTTGCTTTATTTTTCTCCCTGACATTTATAACTACTTGATACACTATGTATTTACTTGTTTCTTTCTCTAGAATGTAAGTTACACAGAGATAGAAATTTTCATTTATCATCTGAGTCACCAGGAAAGCCCTGTTCTATGTAGAAGGATGGGTGTAAAGACTATATTTTTTATTGAAAAATGGATCTAATGGGCGTCCCTGGTGGTTCAGACAGTAAAGAATCTTCCTACAATGGGTTGGGACGATCACTTGGAGAAGGGAATGGCTACCCACTCCAGTATTCTTGTCTGGAGAATTCCATGGACAGAGGAGCCAGGCAGGCTACAGTCCATGGGGTCACAAAGAGTTGGACTGAGCAACTAACACTTCCACTTTCATGGATCTAATGCTAGAACTACCGGAGTAGTCCTCCTGGTAATGAATTTAGATCTTAGAAGATCATGCTTTTGACCACCATGGTTGACTATGTAGTTTGAGGGCATAGCAGCATGCCTGGGAATTGAACTACAATTCCCAGAATGCATCCTAAGAGGATTCTGGGAAGTGTGGCAGAAGCATGCTTTTGACAATCATGGTTAACTTTGGAGAGCTTAGCAAGCAGGCATGAGGATTGAACTACATTTCCCAGAGTGCATCTCAAGAAGCATTCTGGGAAGTGTGTCAAAGGCAGCAATCATTCTTTGAGGAAAGAGTCCAACTTCCCAGGAAGACTTGGAGTTCCCTGGTTGTTTGGATTCTTGAGGCCTAGGAAGGCACCCCTAAGAGAATTCAGAGTAAGTACAGTGGAAGAGAAACATATTCAGATTCTAAGTGAAAGAAAGTTTTTATGAAGAGACAGAACCAGAACTTGAAAAAAGCTGTCAGATTTTCTTCCTTCTTGCAGAAACCATAGTTATGCATCATAAATTATTGGAGCTGTCAGATTACCTCCAGCTAATAATTTTCTGATACTTTTTTGGAGAGTCATTTAAAAATGGAATTTGTTAACTTCTCTGCATTGTCTGAATTATTTTGAATTAAGGGAGGAACATTTATTTTTTAGAAAGCCAACCACAAAGCTGGTCACTGATGTGTTTCCCAGTGGCTCCTCCATTCTGCATGTTTCCCATCCCACTGAGGTCCACAATCATCAAAAGTCAGACTCCCTGAAAAAGACTCTCTCAAACAGTACTGAACCTGGCCTCTTCTTAGTAGAAGTAATCACAGAGATTAGGGGTGGACTTTTTTGTCATGTTATAGTGCTTTCTAAATGAATCTTTCTTCCGTTAAGATGAACAGGATGAGAAGTGTGTATGAATCCTTTATTATAGGAGGTTCAGAGAAATTGTTCCGCTTAAGGGCCTTGCCTCATCATTATTTAATCGTTTTTAGTCAAAAAAATATTAACTTTTATCTGTATCAGTCTTTTTAAAAAGTTACTTTTAAAAGTACTTTAAAAAAATTATACTTTTTAAAACTTAAGTAGTCCATGAATGTTGGAAGGTGCTTCCTCATGTATTTCTCATCAAAACATGACCTTTGGAGCCAGATAGCCCTGAGTTTTCATCTATTGCTCTCTATATTGTATCTCAGATTGGTTAACCTCTCAAAGTTTTACCTTCCTCTCTTATAAAATGGAATAAATTCATTTTTTCATTCAGTATATTGTGTTTTTTTCTGTGATAGGGACTGTACTAGATGCTGTAGATAGGGAGATACAATCCCAGCCCTTAAGGATTTTATAATCTATTAGAGCTGAGAATTAGGTAATAATATCTGACACAGTAATAATACACTTTAGATCTCTTTTCTCCCTTTCCTTCCTCTATGAAAAATGAGACAGAAACCAACAAGTTAGGTGACAACTCCAGATCACAAATTCAGTCAGTGAGAGAGCCAGGAAAAAAATTTGAGTCTCTGCAGTCCAAGTCTGACTGCCCTGTCCCTTTCTTGCTTTGGAGGAGACATGCATTTGCACTGTAAACAAAACAGAAGGCAGGCCTGGGCTTGTCATCTAAAGTAAAATAAGGGTGCTAATATTTTCTTCTAAGACTAATTTTGTGAATAGTGCATTTTTATCTCCAGTGCGTGATTTGGCATAAAGTATAATAATAGTTGCCAATTCAAACAAAAACAACTATCCTGTTCCTAATGGGGCAATTGAGCAACTGGATGTGTTTCATATGCAGCATGTTTTCTAGCTGTAGACCAGTATGTTTACCAAGTGTGAGCCCTTGGGTCAATACATTTTGAATAATACATCACACCAAAGACCCCAAAAGTGGAAATCACAAAGCATTTCAGAAAAGCAGTGGCAAAATTTTTCCTGTATTAGATTTACAAATAATATAGGGCCATCAGAAATTTTATTTTTATCCAAAAAGTAATCTCACATAGCCTCTTGACTGTTAAGAGTCTTTTTTGTGTGTGTGCTGAGGTTCAGTTTGAATGACAATTTCCCAGAGAAAAGCAGTACACCAGTGGTTCCTACAATGCATTTCAGTGATCATATTGTGGAAAATGCTGTAAATATCCTATAATATTTTAAAAATTAGACTGGGCAAAAGTAGAGTAAAGGCACAATAAATAACTAAGCACAGGAAATCAAACTGACACTTTACAAAAGGGGAGCTAGTATTGTTAAAAATCTGAAAACACTTTGAATCTCAGTAGTGATCAATGAAATATAAAGTTGTTTTTTTTTAACCAGATGTTATCAAACTTTGTAAGTGTAGCAATCTAGAACCATATGATTTTAAAACAAATTTTGGCCCAGTAGTTCTATGTTGGAGACCTTACTTTAAAGAGGTAATCAGAAAATATCAGCACAGAGGTATTTAGTAGTCTTTTATTTCTGGTAATTTAAAATCAGAGCCACCTAAATGTCTAAAATTAGGGGAATATATAGCAAGTAACGATAGAAGTCTGCTTGGTGTAATACTACACAGCCAAAAATAAATAGATAAAACTTACAGGAAAAGATGGAAAACTGCTTATGACATGCTTCATGAAAGCAAGTTGAAAAAATGTTTACTGATTACAAATATGTAAAGGTCATATGTGCAGAAGACTAGTATATAAATTATATTAATGTGGTGAAAACATGGGTGTTCTCACAATTCTGTTTTCTGTATGTCCTGTAATATAGTATTAATTTGCTAATTTAAATTATATATTTGAAAGAGAAATACAATTAAAGTTGAATTTAAAGGAAATAATTTTCTCTGTTGAAATAGGCTACACTGCTTTTTATATGTATAAAAAGGAGCCATTTCGAAAAGGTATTAGACTTAATCTTTACTAGATTTATGACTATACCAATGAAGGTACAATTCTCAGTTAAATTATGTCTTCCTCTTGATTATCAATTCTTTTTTAAAACTACATGAGGAACTTTAATATGTCTTTTACCAGCTCTGAGATCATTAACTTATGAGTCAGCAGGCCATGTAAATCCACAGTTGGCTAAGGTTAATTTAGTAAGCATTACATTTAGCAAAGCACAGTGGGCCACACAGATTAGCTGGTAGTCATAACTACAAACAGCTCTTACAGTATCACCAAAGGAATTCAAAGAACTCACCGAAGAAATTCCCCATGACTCTCAGGGAATGTGATGCAGTGCTACTGGGAACAGTGGCCTGTAGAAAGCTTCACAGTGAAGTTAGTCCTGGGAATGTACAAGAAATATGAACACTTGGTTAAAAAACTCTTTTAAGTGCAGAAATGTAAAAAGTAAAAATTATGAGTACCCTTTTTAATCCCTATCTCCATATCACTCTCTCAAATTAGTCACCATTAATAGCTTGGCAAGTGGATTTCTAGTCATTTTTAAAATAAAAAAAATACATATCTAATTAATTCTACTGGCCTGTATATATATATCCTTTTCTTTACAAATTAATTAGATAATGCTAAACCAACCAACTACTCTTTGGTTTTTTAAATAATATATTCTGAATATCTTTCTCTGTTACTACAAATGTTTTGTCATACTGTTATCTTATCTGTTTGTTTTTACAGCTCTGTGTTATTCCCTTTTATCAAAATTTTCAGTTAATGTCTTATATGTATCCTTTTCTTCCTAGGATAAATTCTTAAAAGTGGAATTGCAGGGGAAGGGTGCTTACTTTCACCATTTAATAGATATTTCAAAATTTCCCTCTAAAAATATCATATCAATAACATTCTCAGAGTTGGACCTGAGATAGAAATATTAACTTTAAATTCATTTCCTCTAGGATATCACACCAGCCTTTGGGTTATTAAAATAGAGACTATACTTTTAATATTCTCCTGGAATACTTTGTAACCCACATGTCACATTCTGCCGTCTGTGAAAGCTATATATTTGCTTTCTCTCTCCTGCAAGAGGGCAGGATTTTTATCCTGTACATTATTGTGTCCCCTCAGAAAGCCTGCATAAAGTCAGTACTCAATAAATATTTTGTTGAATGTTGCTTACTAAATATATTTTACCCTTGGCTAGGATATAGATTATAGGCAAAGCTGTCCAAGGATTAGTCATCAGTGATTCATAATTATGCAACTGAGAAGTAAGCCTAAACTTTAGACATTGCTTGGTGATTTAGTGTCAAAACTTGCTTCCCTTGGACACAGTTAAAAGGGTGTTTGGATAAATTTTTAAAATAAATAAATAAAAGGGTGTTTGGTTATTTAACTAATTTTCTATTTCTTGACTTTTTTATTGCTAATGTGAATTGTAGTTTTCATGGAGAATAAAAAACTTACTGATATACAATTTAAAAGACGTCCCTTTCTACAGAATAGATTCTTAAGATATAGAGTTATTTTTCCTCTCACAAAAAGACTAAAAAATAAGAAATATCTTAGATTCATGTGGGTTTGCATAGCTGCCTTTTGAAATATTTTCCTAATGCTTGTGATTTTATATTTTTCGTATCTACAAGATTCTTCTTCATTTTCAAAGGGACTTCATTTTTCACATATGCTGAGAAATTTGGCTACATTAGTCTGGAGACAGTCCTAGGCTTACTTGGTCTGTTAGTGTAATTGTACCTGCTGTAACCAACTTCAGAATTTCAGTGCCTTAATATAGTGGAAGCTTGTATCTTACTCTTGGGGAGTCTTTGCTTGGTGGATGGCTTTTCTCCACATAGTGGTTCAGGGTGGAGGAGGCGATGGCACCCCACTCCAGTAATCTTGTCTGGAAAACCCCATGGGCCACAGGAGCCTGGTAGGATGCAGTCCATGGGGTCGCTAAGGGTCGGACACGACTGAAGCGACTGAGCGACTTCCCTTTCACTTTTCACTTTCATGCATTGGAGAGGGAAACGGCAACCCACTCCAGTGTTCTTGCCTGGAGAATCCTAGGGACGGGGGAACCTGGTGGGCTGCCGTCTGTGGGGTCGCACAGAGTCGGACACGACTGAAGCGACTTAGCAGCAGCAGCAGCAGCAACAGCAGTGATTCAGGGATCCAGGCTCCTCCATCTAATGGCTCTGCCATTTTGAAGTCATCCAAGCAGATGGGGAAATGATGGCGAAGGCAAACCCATACTTAATTGTGCCAGCCTAGCAGAGATACACATCACTTTCAGTAACATTATACTGTTTAGACCTAATTTTAATCCCATCAAAGAAACAAAGGAGGAGAGAAATGTAGGCCTTGGGTTGGCAACTACCACCCAGCAAGAATTCCGCAATATGGAAGCAGGACCTCAAGGTTTTTAGTGGGCAGTTATCTATTTCTCACAACCTATTAGCTAGGCAGAGCAGGTTTTAATTTTGTAGATACGAAAGAGGTTCTGAAAAGTTGGGATTTTCCAGGTGGCACAGAATCCACCTGCCAATGCGGTGGACACAGGAGACTCGGGTTCGATTCCCGGGTCAGGAGGTTCCCCTGGAGTAGAAAATGGCAACCCATTTCAGTATTCTTGCCTGGGAACTTCCATGGAGAGAGGAGCTTGGCGGGCTACAGTCCATGGGGTCTCAAAGAGTCAGACATGACTGAGCAACTGAGCAGGCACACTCTGAAAAGTTGACATCCCACAGCTAGTTAGCAGTAGAGATGTAATTTAGAAGCCAGATCATGACTTCTATTCAGTTTATCTTTTCTTAATATTAAACAGTGATCCTTTTCTGGCTTAAAGTATAACCCTCTTGGTGATTCATTACTTCAAATTGCATGCTCTTTTTTTTTCTTTTAATTCCTTTTTCTCCTAAGGACCTGACAATGTCCCTGTATTGTGGAACTGCTTGCAGGAGAAAATTTTTTTGGTGTTATAGGCTGCTGTCAACCTATGTCACTAAGACACGGTAAGTTTTGACCAAACTGAGCTCTGATTTTTCTATCTTTGGTCCATTAAAATTATAAAATATAAATATCTCAAAATTATATATTGGGGCTTACGGATGTATGATTAAGATTTACAAGTAAAGATGTTCAATGCAAATTATATATAATTAGAGAATTTCTAAACTAAATTTCCAATAATATCTAAAGTGTCTGACATACTTAAATATGTTCTTTTTTTAAGGTAATAATATAGTCTTTTCCACTATGGTACCCCTCATGCATAGAACCCTAGTATCTGCCACATAGTAAGCACTGAAATATTGTTGAATGGATGAATGAACAGTAAGGGAGAAATTAAATTATGATACAGCCGTTATGATGGAAGTAAAACTATATTGAATAATAGTTCATTAATGTTGCTGAAAATAAGGTAGGTAATTCCATTCCCTGCCTACTATGATTCCCAAACTCCTTCCCCCAAGAACAAACCTCAGTGAGAGGCAGTCTGGAAAAAAGTATCTACAGCAGTACAGTTCAGTTCAGTTCAGTTCAGTCGCTCAGTTGTGTCCAACTCTTTGCGACCCCATGAATCGCAGCACGCCAGGCCTCCCTGTCCATCACCATCTCCCGGAGTTCACACAGACTCACGTCCATCGAGTCCGTGATGCCATCCAGCCATCTCATCCTCCGTCATCCCCTTCTCCTCCTGCCCCCAATCCCTCCCAGCACAGCAGTACAGGAAGATGAAAAAGGACCTCTTTGTCATCAGTCTGAGCAAGTGTAAAATCTGTGAATTTGAAATCACTAGCCTGCTGTCATACAATTTTGGGGTATAAATTTGCACCAGCTATGTGGTGTAGTTCCAAATTCCGAACCTATGAAAAGAATTTAAGTAGCATTTGTAGACCTGCAGAAGCAAGTGTAAAACCCCTCTGGAGGGATACCCTCACAACCAGAGCTTTTCATGTTGAAAGCTCTCCCATACATGAGTGCCCAGTCCAAAATTTAAAAGCACACAACCATGTATAATCTTATACGAGCAACAGTGAGAAAACAAAATTGCAATACTTGTTTTAGATATTGACATTTGAATTATTTACAGTTCTCAGGCTGAGACCCTGAGAACAATAACAGAATTACTGACTAGTCTAAAAAAATGAGTGTCAAGGTGATTAAATATATTGAAAATGAATAATAATCATAAGAAAAATAAAATTTTGTCAGTGAAGACTATGGTGTGAAAATGTTAATGTTTAAGAAAAAAAGGCTACAAATTAGTAGATAGAGTCTAAAAGTATTTATTGTACAATTTATTGTATATGTATAAATGGATAATATTAATACATAGTTTGGAGAATTCCAAGGGATAAACAGTGATCATCTCTGAGTGGTGAGATTCTCGATGATTTCCCTTTTTTAAAAAAATTGGTAACTGCATATTCTAATTTCAGTAGAATGACTATTTGTCAACTTTTATAACAAGAAAACAACAGTTGAAGTTTGTTAATCTTAGTGTGTTGTGGTTTCCATATTGTTATACTTAAAAGGAGAAAATGCATTTTTAAGTGGCTGATTATTGAGGCATAGTTGATTTATTATATGTTTCAGATGTTTAACACAATAATTCAAAATTTTTATAGGTTATATTCTGTTTAAACTTATTATAAAATGTTGGCTATATTCCCTGTGCTGTACAATATATCCTTATAGCTTATTTTTTATTGAAATATAGTTAATTTACAATGTTTCAGGTGTACAACAAGAAAATGCATTTCTAAGAAACGTGTTCCAATCAAGAAGAGTATAAGTTTTGGGATCTCAGTTCCAGTTGCAACGAGACCCTGGATTTAAGACCTTAACCTAGCTCTTTCCGCCATCTTTTCGTGCCACCATAATGGTGCGCATGAATGTCCTGGCTGATGCTCTTAAGAGTATCAATAATGCCGAGAAGAGAGGCAAACGCCAGGTCCTTATTAGGCCGTGCTTCAAAGTCATCGTCAGGTTTCTAACAGTGATGATGAAGCATGGTTACATTGGCGAATTTGAAATCATTGATGATCACAGGGCTGGGAAAATTGTTGTGAACCTCACAGGCAGGCTAAATAAGTGTGGAGTGATCAGCCCCAGATTTGATGTACAACTCAAAGATCTAGAAAAATGGCAGAATAACCTGCTCCCATCCCGTCAGTTTGGTTTCATTGTACTGACAACCTCAGCTGGCATCATGGACCATGAAGAAGCAAGACGAAAACATACAGGAGGGAAAATCCTTGGATTCTTTTTCTAGGGATGTAATACATACAAATAAAATGCCTCAGAGGAAAAAAAAAAAAAAAAGACCTTAACCTAGTTATTTTTGTAGATGTTTTGCTTTTTATGGTCATTAGGATAAAGCACAGGTTGTACAACGCTTACTGCTTTTTTACAAAGGCACCAGTGTATGTTCTGTTGCTTATATTAATATTTGGTAATGTCTGAGTGGCACCTGTCTCTCCTTTGAAATACACTGAGTCTTTGTCCCAGGAGATTACAGTCACTCACAATAATTATAAAAATATCTTGAGTATTAAAATCTCAGGTTCCTTTTGTCTTCTGTTTACAAAGAGCTCATTGCAATCGCTTTTATCATACAGTCAAAAATAGGTTTCTAAAGATACCACTGGGGCATGTTTATCATTTTACTTTGTAGTTTCATGTGGAGCTAATGCTACTGGTGTTTCAAAAGCTCCCAGATTCTACAGAAAATATCTGTAAACTGTATTTCCCGCTTTAAGGGACAAAATGTACTGCATACCTGAGAGTCTGTTTTAGGGATTTCAACAGTCAAAATCATTATGCTGGGAGTTCCCTGGTGGCTTAGTGGTTAGGATCATGGGCTTATGCTGCTGTGGCCCAGGTTCAATCCCTGGCTGGGGAACTGACATCCTGCAAGCCATATGGCACAGCCAAACAAACAAACAAAACAAAACACAAATCATTATCCCTAAGGCCCCAGAAGGGGAGTCCACATTCAGACCTCCCCAAATCACACAGACTTTGCTCTGATTCCTGAGGCTCTTGAAAGGATAGACTCAGGCCATCTTTAATGAAGGTACAGAATTTGCTCCATTCCTTTTCTTTTTTTTTGAGAAACTAATTATAGGATGCTCTTTTTCCTACAGTTTAATTCTGGCTACTGAAAATTTTACTTATTAAATAAATGTCAAATATGGCTTCACTTTCATCAGTGGTCCCTTTAGTAGAGATAAGGAGCTAATGGCATACAGTTGGGAGAATAGATGCTTGAAATAAGACTGCATTTAAGATAAAAATTTTATCATCCCTAGGTTGAAAAGGGGTTTCTGAAGGTATATGTTTGCTCCTTGTCTGCAATAATAAAGTCTGCTCCCATCTCCAGGTACTCTGTGGTGGATGTTTTATCACTGTACTTATTTTCCTTTCGCTCCACTGCATGTAAATTCTTGCCTCACAGCATATTGGCAGAGTACCTGGAGGTTCAATTCAGTAACTATTTATTACTGTTGAAGTTCAAGTCAAATATTTATTGAATTGAGCCATTCAATATGCTAATTACTCAAGATACATAACTGAAACAGACCCTGCCTGCCCTTAAGAAGATTTCAATCTTAGACGAGACAGATTAACAAATAGAACCATGTTAGTTCAGTCACAGAAGTATCAGCAAGGTATACAGTAGGACAAAGGAGGGAATGATCTCCCAGAGTCATATCCTTTTTTAAAGCAGTTTAGGATGTAAATAAATAAAAAGAAATAACTGTGGTAGGAGAGCAATGCAGGGACATAATTCTCAAAGATGAACGTTGTACAGGAAGCTAAGGATGGTTTTGTAATGGTTTGATTATTTCCAAAACACAGGTATTTATTTGAACTGAAAGAAGATGATGATGCATGTAAAAAAGCCCAGCAGACAGGAGCATTTTACCTCTTTCATAACTTGGCTCCTTTGCTTCAGAAATCAGAACATCAATACCTGGCCCCCCAGTATAGCCTATTAGGTAAGCCCAACATGGGGTCGCAGAGAATCGGACACGACTGAGCGACTGAACTGAACTGAACTGAAAGTAGACCAGCAAAGTAGACCAGCCTGTGACCACTGAACAGAATTCAGTCCATGTTAGATCCCTGAGAAGAATCCTCCAACTTTAGAGTCCAGATTTTTTCCAAATGCTTTGGCCAATTAATTTAGTATATAAACTGAATTGCCCAGTTGGATATTTTTTGGTGATGGTATGGACCTCCCAGGTTGCTCAGTGGTAAAGAACCTGCCTACCAATGTAGGAGATCCAGGTTCGATCCCTGGGTCAGAGAGATCCCCTGGAGGAGGGCATGGCAACCCACTCCAGTATTCTTGCCTGGAGAATCCCATGGCCAGAGGAGCCTCGCAGGCTACAGTCCACAGGGTCACGAAGAGTCAGACATGACTGAAGAGACTTAGCATGTGTGCACAACTGTTTAAGATGTGTATCATGACTTAATTTCTCCTTAGAAGGGTCAAAGTTAAACATGGATTAACTTGCTTTGAGATATAATAAGTTTTATATAAATACAATAATTTTACATATAATTACATATAATTACTGATATATTAATAAGTACATATCATATAATTTGCTTTTAAGGTATATAACTAGAGATATCTAAGCCATTAGGAATTGGCATTCAAGATGCTACCTTTCAGTTTTACATGATGTCACTAGATGTTGTTGCTTAGTTGCTGAGTTTTGGCCAACCCTTTTGCAACCCCATGGACTGTAGCTCACCAGGCTCCTCTGTCCACGGGATTTTCCAGGCAAGAATACTGGAGTGGGTTGCTGTTTCCTTCTCCAGGTGATCTTCCCAATCCAGGGATCAAACCCGCATCTCCTACACTGCAGGCAGATTCTTTACCATTTGTGCCACCTGGGAAGCCCCTGTGTCACTATATGCCAACTTCTAAATACACTGCCAGGGCCAGATTATGCACTGCATATGTTGGAATACTTTGATAGTTTCTGGCAGTACATAAGTATATGAGGATGTTTATCAGAAGGCACTAAACATTATTTAGAGGATAGCAACGTAATCTTGTATTATGAACAAATAACTATGAATCCTTCATGCACAGAACAGATTTTCTCCCAATACAGCACTTGTCCTTACAGACCAGGATCTCAGATGAGGAGTCTACCCTGGCCCATAAAAGCAGCATAATCTGGAGATGAAATTGTAGAACTGCTTTGGTCTACCATTTTAAGTATGACACTTTTTTTTTTCAGTGCTTTAGTAAGTTAACTATGATGTGTCTTTAAAACTAGGGGATATGCCGCTTTCATGATATAATCATAGAGTAATACAGGATTACACAGAAAGAATTCCTTTAAACTCTTCAGATTGCTGATGGAGGCCAACAGAGGTTAAGTGAGTAGATCAAAACTGCACAGCTAATTAGCATGCAGCGCAGTGACTGGGAGCCAGGTGTGCCTTCTTTAAGCTGAAGTAGATGGTTTCTAATAAGCCTAGTAGGGCTCCGGTGGTTTAACTAAAACCCTGTGTTTTTTTCCCCCCTTTCGCATTTCTTAGAGTTGGAAAGGCTCCTGGGTAAGTTTGGACAAGACTCACAAATACTAGAAGATTCCGTGCTAATTGGATGCTCAGAACAGCAAGAAGCATGGTTTGCTCTGGATCTAGGTCTAAATAGCTCTTCTTCCATAAATGGTACATAACATTATTCCTGATGGACACTTCCCAGTGGTTCTTAGGCTTTGGGACTCCTCATAATAAAATTTCAAAGAACGTGTTAAGAATATAAAGCAATCTCAGTTTTTAAGTTGTTCAGTCGCTAAGTTGTGTCTCTTTGCGACTCTCCTGCGACTGCAACACACCAGGATTCCCTGTCCTTCACTATATCCCGGAGTTTGCTCAGGCTCGTGTCCACTGAGTCGGTGAAGCCATCCAATCATAAGCATTTAAATAAGAACACTAAAAAATACTACCATCATTACATAAAATAAAGGATATTTTTTAATGCTTTCTTTCTCAACTATATGGTGGTACACAGATGTTTGTTATATTATTCTCTGTACCTTCATGTATTTTATATATCTTAAGAAGAAAGAAATGTTTTAAAGTTCATGACAGTATTATTTCTCTTATCAATGCAGGTGAATAAACACATTACCCTGGAGTAGCTCTGAGTCTTCCGACTTGCATTTGGGAACTGGTTTGCTAGAGCTTGTGGCCCTTATCAGTCCTTCTGTGTCTGTTTTAGGGTATCAGCTGTGAATACAATGATGCTGGAATGAGGTTTAGATAGGGGCTCAAAGGTCCCATTTCATCTTTTTTCCAGGGATAGTGTGTGGCTAGTCCAAATGTCCTTATTGTCCCAGAGAGGATCTTGGGAAACACTATGGGAAACAACCCAAATCTTGGGAAACAACCCAACTCTGCCTGAATATAAGAATTTCCTGGTGCTTGTTAAAAAAAAAAAAAAAAATTCTAGGCCTCACTCATCTGCTATTCAGAATCTCTAGGTAGGGGCTTGAGAACTTGAATATTTTTTAATTCTTCCTAGTTGAGTCTTATTAGGTGAGTTTGGGAAACACTCTTCTAACAAGATATACTAGAGAAGGTCCCCGAGGTAAAGTCTGACATTTGTTTCATTTTCATTTCATTCTCTTTTCTAATATTTTAGCTTCCTTACAGAAAGCTGAAATGGAGACAGCCCTCCAGGGGTCTTTCATTAAGCTGACAAAGGCTCTCTTTGAGCTGAATGTGAAGGATGCCTCCTTGCTGTCCACGGTAGATTGATTTCTTGGTTCTGTAGGAAATTTAGTGAAGTAGTGTATTTGGGAAAGATTTGATTTCTTTTTTGCAGATCATAGACTTTGGAGAAAGGACACTGTGTTTCTTCTTTTACCCTGTTTTTGTCAGTACCGTTTTCTTCTAAGGGTGTATACATCTATGGCACTATGACCTATAGGCCTTATAAACATTTTTAGTGACCCACAGCATGACATATATATGGTGAGAAGTTACTCTACATTGCCCTAATAACTTATTCTCCACCTTTGGATTTCACTTGCTGAAATGGCTTTTGACTGTCCATTTAATTGGGCTTCCCAGTGATAAAGAACCCAGCTACTTATGCAGGAGACATAAGAGACTCGGGCTCAATCCCTGGGTCAGGAAGATTCCCCTGGCAGAGAGCATGGCAACCCACTCAAATTGCCTGGAGAATCCGATGAACAGAGGAGCCTGGCAGGCTACGGTCCGTAGGGTTGCAAAGAGACGGACACGACGGCAATGACTTCGCATAGCACAGTACAGCGTAGTTGATTAATACTGTTGTGTCAGTTTCAGTGGCACAGCAAAGTGATTCAGATATATGTATATATCTACACACACATATATATCTACACATATATATATACACACACATATCTTTTTCAAATTCTTTTCCCAATTCAGTTGCTATATAATATTGGATTGTCCATTTAAGTTAAAGAGCTATCTCTAAACATTTATTTGCAAATCAATTCCAGACTTATTGGGGAGTACACATATTGAGGTATTTTGTTGTTGTTGTTGTTCAGTCACCCAGTCGTGTCCAACTCTTTGCAACCCCATGGACTGTAGCCTGCCTGGCTCTTCTGTCCATGTAATTCTCCAGGTCAGAATACTGGAGTTGGTTGCCATTATATAGAAAATGTTTTCTTAAGCTGTGTCATAAGTACATGGGTGTTTACTATGATAGTTTTTAAAAAAATAATTCATAATACATTTAAAATGCTTTTTTAAAAAAAATACATACTTAAAATGATAGAGGACTATGTTCAGAGAGTTTCCTTTAAAGTTTAAATAATTAATAACCATTTAAAGCAGGTGAGCTGGAAAGGGAATGACATGTCCCTTTGAGTTGCTCTCAATACTAGTAGCCCCAGCACCATTACAGATGAAACCCACATTCTCTCCAAACGGTGCCAAGTCCATCTTTGTATTCCTAGGCTCAGGCTCTTCTCCGTTGGCATGATGCTCATCAGTTCTGCAGCAGAAGTGGGCAGCCCACCAAGAAGAATGTGTCTGGCAGCAAGCGTGTGTGCCCTTCCAATAACATCATCTATTATCCACAGGTAAGCATTGCTTTAAAAGTACGGTAATCCAAGCCAAAAGGCTTTCCTTAGTTACCCATTACTTGGTTTCATTAACGGGCCCTAAAGCCCTAAGTTTCCATCCCCTTTTCCTAGGTGGCACCTGTGGTGATCACTCTGGTGTCAGATGGAACTCGATGCCTGCTTGTCCGCCAGAGTTCCTTTCCCAAGGGAATGTATTCTGCCTTGGCAGGTTTTTGTGATATAGGTAAGGAATTTAGGCATATACAGATAACATTGAAGGAAATGAAAGCTTATCAATAATATGTATTTCTTTTTTTTTTTGGCTGCACTGGGTCTCCGTTGCTGTACTCCAGTTTTCTCTAGTTGTGGTGGCCGGGCTTCTCATTGAGGTGGCTTCTCTTGTTGCAGAACAGGACTCTAGGGCACACGAGCTCAGTAGTTGTGGTGGGTGGGCTCGGTAGTTGCAGCTTGCAGGCTCGAGAGCGCAGGCTTAGCAGTTGTGGCACTTAGTTGCCCCGCAGCATGTGGAATCTTCTCAAACCAGGGATTGAAGCCATGTCCCCTGAATTGGCAGGTGGACTCTCAACCACTGGACCACCAGGAATGTTCAATAGTTACGTATTTATTCTTATTGCCAGAGTACTTGGAATCTCAAGCACATTTTCTCCTATTTTATCAAGAAAACTACCTTCTGGCACTATAATTTTCCAATATTTTATAGGGAAATTTTCAAATATAAGCATATGGAAGATTTATACTGTAAACACCCATATACTCACCACCTAAATTCGATAATTATTTTATCACAAATCTGTTCATTCTTCCATCCATCCATTAATCATTCTTATTTTCTGAGGCATAGATTGCAGACATTAATACACTTCCTCCTAAATATTTCAGCATACATATTAATATTCTATTAACTAAAATTTAATATTTATTTACAGGCTGTTTTTTTCTCAGCCCATTGCAGTAAAATCGGCAAATGCTGACATGTGGCATTCGAATTTTATTAAAAAGCTGAGGACAGCAGTAGCCTTTCCAACTCTTATTTTGTGTAACGAACATAGCAGGTTCAAGAACTGGCAGTTCGATACCCAACTCCAGAGTTGATTCCTAGTGTAAAGACTCAGAGATTTAGGCCTTTCCCAAAAGTATTTCCTTGACTTTGAAGTCACTTTTATGCTCCTTTCAAAAATGGGCATCTGCATCACCCTTCCTGCTACAGGGCTGTTCTGAATTAATCTGAGTACTTATAGGTGAAAGTCTGGAAGAGACTGTCCGGCGAGAGATTGCAGAAGAGGTGGGATTGGAGGTGGACAGACTGCATTACTCTGCATCCCAGCATTGGCCCTTTCCTAACAGCACACTCATGATTGCTTGTCATGCAACTGTGAAACCAGGGCAGACAGAGGTAAGTTCTGATGCTTTCCTTATGACATATCCTTTGCCTCATCTGAGCTGGTCCATAGTTACTTACTAAGCACCTGCCTAGTCCAGCACTGTCTAGATTATACAAAGATGTGTAAGATATGATTTATACCTTTAAGCAATTTACAGTCTTATAAACAAATTCACCATAAAAATTAGGAATGTCAACATGACCACCATTCTTCCTTGTATATATATCTCAATCATGAGACAATTTACCTTTCATCATCAGGAAATTAACAATGTTTTACACTGAGTAGGCACACAATAAATATATAAAATTTAATGACTGATTTCAGAATTGGTCTTATAGCTCAAGTCAGTCAGGATGTTGGGGACTAATAATATAAAGTCACAGAAACTTCTGACTGAAAGGGACTTCGATGTTGTCTTATCCAACCTCATCTTGCTCTTTCGTAAATCTTAACAGATTGTGTTGTGGTTCCTATTTGCCAAAGTCTGCCTATTGTATGCTTTGGTTTCTATACAGTAATATCTAACCTATCTCAGTTTCTGTAATAAACTGTGGATGCAGTTTGCATTCCTGCAAGGAAGATACTGTGCTTTTGACTATCATGAATTAACACTTACCTTTCAAAGAAGAGTAACACTTATATGTTTCCTTTTTAGTTATATAATCATTTAGGCACAGAAAGAAACAGTATTATTCATAACTTATATTCAGTGCTAACCACTTTTTTTTTTGGCTGCACTGCATGGCTTGCAGGATCTTAGTTTCCCCACCAAGGATTGAATTTGGGCCGAAACAGTGAAAGCGCAAATTCCTAACCACTAGACTGTTAGGAAACCCCCAACCCACTCTTAATATTTTACTATTTGCACTTTCATGATTTTTTTAATGTGTGTGTGTTTTAATATTTAAAAAATATACTTAACTCTCTTCCCTTAATTATGGTTATTTTGCTTCTGGACATTATTTAGAATATTATCTCCCAGTGAATAGAATCCAGATACCATCTTCTAAGATTGCTCAGTTCTGGAACATTTTCTCACCCTTGGCCGTTGTACTCTAAGTATCTCCTAACTTTATATCCTGTTTTTCCTTATGTCTTTCAGCTCCAGGTGAACTTGAAAGAACTAGAAGCAGCTGCCTGGTTCAGTCGTGATGAGGTGGCCACAGTCCTGAGGAGAAACAACCCATCTAATCAACAACAGAGTGGGGCCGTCCCGTTCTGGTTGCCCCCCAAGTTAGCCATTGCCCATCAACTGATAAAGGAGTGGGTGGAAAAACCGACCTGTTCTCCCCTGCCTGCTTAGCTCAGATCAGGCTACCTGATCAGATAACTCCCTCCTCACGATCTAAGAGGGGCACATCAGAGAACAACCGATAAACAGGAGGAGACAAAAGCCCATCCCAGGCCAACCTCATAAGGCAGAACAGATGGTGAGCCTACTGCAGGACACATCTGCCAGTGTTAACAGAAGTTCCTAACCACAGGCAATCAAAAATGCCAAAACCCATCAGATAACAATCAAAGCAAAAGTTGGTTAGTTTGGATACAGGCCCTTTGTTCACTCATTTTCTCCTGGGCTGTGGAAGCAAACATCTTCTGGCATATGGCTTATCAATGCTGGATTTATACTAACTGCCAAAATGTGCCTGGTATAATTTCAGTTAAAATTTTATCTTAGTATTAAAAATATATAGCAGATCTCAACTGAGTTACTTTTTATGTTCACAGAATTTTAAAAAGTAGCACAACATTTTTGAATTTGCATAGAGGTAATTGTTTTATATATAGTAGTTAAGTAAAAGTCATAGTTCCTTAAGTCCTTCATCCCAGGAAAGCAGGAATTAAGGTCTTCCTCAAGGTGCTCTGTAATAAATCAGATACAGTGATGTTCTGTTGAGGTAACTGCATGCCAGTGGGGCTCAAGAGGGTAAGCATTTTTTGCTGTTACTTGCTCAGTTTGCGACCCAGGGAAAAGAGTATCCCTTGCCACGCCTGTTTTCCTAAACTTAAAAATGGTTGCAGCCATTTGCACACCCAGTAAGTGTTGTAACTGCAATAAAATGACCAGTGAAGATGAACCATTTCTTGAGTTTTATGGAATAAACTAAATTTAGGATTTCTCGTCATTCATATATGCCATTCTGTACCTTATCACAGGAGAGAAGCACTGATCTGGAGGAAATGAAATACATTTCTCAGCCTCTGTTCAGATGTATTTTTCTATCTTATGAAGTGAGGAAACTGTAGAAAGCGAGAACTGAGGGTGTGAGGGAGGAAACTATTAGTGTGAAGTCTGTGTAGTGACTAAAGCAACGCTGGGAAGAAATGCTGTGAGAAGTCTGTTTGAGAAGAGGAATGGCTGAGGCAAGAGTCGTATGTTCAGGTACTTTTAGGCAACTAACTAGTGATTAAAGACACAAGTGCCAGAGACCCTAAGATGATTCACACACCCAAGTCCCACACGACTAAGTAAAACAGATTCTAGAACTAGAGAGGATGAAGCACTGAATTTCCTTTAGATGCCTTTCACCACTGCCAGCACACCATCACGGCTTTGGGAAAATCAAACTGCTGTCATCGGGAAATGCTGAGGGATAATATGTGATGGGACTCGATTGTCCTGTTAAGATTGGCAGCTTGCCCTGACCTGGGCTGAACCCAGCACATAGAAGGGAAAAAACACTCTAGAAAGAGAGGTCCTGAGATTTCTTCATATCTTGCAGTTAGAAGAAAACAGTTCAGGGTCCATGAGTAGTACCGCCTCCCAATGTTTTCTTATCTCTATGTGGGTGTGTTTGTGACCACATGTGTACATATCCCCAATTTGAAAATACTGATAGAAAGAGGAGTGTACAGAATTCCTGGTTATGAGTTTCTCAACTTACCACGAAGTAACTGTTTACTTTTGGATTAATGTGTTGTTTTGGAAAAGAAAAAATGACAGTAGTTAATAGGAGGAGCTGCAACATTGAACTTTGTTTTCCAGCAGTGACTGGAAAGAGTGCTTTGGTTCTTAGAATTCCAAGGATAACTGAGAGCAGAGGCAAATGAGGCCAGGATGGGCTGGGGTCCTAAAAAATGGCAGATAAATAAAAGAAACTTTGGTATAGGGCTTACCTGACTGGAGAATATTTTTGTGGCACTGAATTATGAAGGTGCTAAGAATAAAAAAAACCTGATGGGTCCTTGAAGAAGAATACCAAAAACAGGTAGAACATTCAATTATTTGACACCAGAGGGAGACTGACTCAAGGTCGTTCCTGGTAACTGGAATAAAGCAGCTCATTCATTCCTTATGTTTGCCAGTCTACCTTCCTTCCTCCACCCAATGTTTAATCCTGAATAAAGATAAACTTAATGTTCCAAACATAGAGTGTGTAAGTCTTATCTCAAGGGCTTGATTCTCTTTCTTCTGCTGATTTCGAAACCTTGTATGCACCCCAGAGTTAAGATCACAAAAGACTTGTACAAAGAGGGCAACATTTGGGGCTCATAGAAAAGTTAACCTATGAACTTGAAGAAAACATTTTTACTAGATGAGTAATCAAAACTAGAAATGAGCATAGTCAGACTCAGTATTTATTCAAGAAGGAAAAAGAGAGGCTGGGTTGGCTGGCTAATCCTTCGTTGGCTTACTTGTGGGTCTGTGATCATCGTTGTCAGGCAGCTGCACACCCATGCTTTGTAAAAGGTTGGAAGCAGGTCCTGCCAGTCCAGCTTGGGAACTGTAGGACTCTAATATGTTTGAAACCAGGTTCAGGTCCACATCCACTGGCGTCATAACAGATCCTCCTGTGCCAGAATCTTCTTCCTCTGAATTGTCATTGGTAGTCTGGGATAGAGGTTCCTTGTTCATGGAAGGAAAAGAAAGTCATGGGACAGTACGACTAGGTTGGATGGCAGTTACAATAAAAAGCAACAACGTAAAGTTGAGTTACATATTAGAAAGGAAATTCCCTTCTTGACAGAAAGAAAATGAAGTCTAATAATAAACTATGTAATTTAACAAACACATTAAAATCTAGTTCCAAAGATTATAGCATAGTTCTTCCTAGGAAAAGTTTCTACAAATTAAATGGATTCCTTCCCGATTTTGAAATAGCCCAAGGGAGATAACCAGAGGTAAGGAGATATATTTATAGCTTGCCTAAGAGTTTTAAAAGAAATACACAGAAAAAAAATGAACAGTTAAAAATAAATAAAACAGAATCTGAAATTTTCTCTAAGTGAAAGAAGGTAGATTTCTCTCCTACCCACATGTAACATAGAATAAGCAGTATAATTAAGCTTATGTTTAAGAAAATAATCTTTCATTCAACCAGAGTTAGGAAAAAATTAACCTTATTCAAATCAAAAGATCAAATTCAAATCACAAAAAATTACCACAAATGAAAAAGAAAAACTAAGATAAAATAATTTTAGCTGTCCTTTGTACTAGACTCAAAAGGGAAAGAGGTTGAACATATACCATTTGCTTCTGGGTGGTGAAACTTTTGGCAAGGCTGGTATGTGCTAGTTCCTGGTCCATCTGGGCCATGTATGACTTGAGATCATCCAGAGTCCCTTTTACAGATGCTTCTTCTCCAGGCTCCTGTGTTTCAAGATCCAAGTCATCATCACTGTCTAAACATTCAGAGTCTTCCTCATCCAGATCATCAGAGTCTGACTCATGGGACTTTGAACCTACACAGACCCCAACACAGAAAGAGTCACTTGGTACATTTTTTTGGCATAACTATACATCTCAAAAGAATTAGAATATTCTCTGAAAAAAAAAAAAAAAGGTGAATATACATAGTCAAAGTACTTCAGAAAAATCCCCTCCAGAAAATGATACTGCTGGCAGACATTTGCAGAAAAGTACACAGGCTGAGCTGAAAGATTCCTTTTTTTTGTTTTAGGTGAATTTAATTGATTAAAAATTTTTACTTAAGAAATTTTAAAACTACATAATACATGAATACATTCCGATGTAAACATTCAAGTTATATAGAGTTATTGTCTCACATTTCATTCTCTTCCCAGAGTTAAACATCTTTTAACAGTTCAGTGGGTACCCAGACCTTTATTTATGTAATTCTGTATGTGTCTGTATGTGTATACAAAATATTTTTTACATAGATATATTGAACTATGGTTTGTTTTTCTATTTATTTATATATCTTGGAGGTCCTTTGCTGTCAAAACCCATAAATGGACCTCATTCTTCACTAAGGCTATATAATACTTCATAAAATAAATGTACTATAATTTTTTTGGTGGGGGATAAAACTGTACTATAACCCAGTTTTTGCTACTACAATGTTGCAATCACCATCTTAGCACACACAGCTTTTTCATGAGGTAAATTCCTGGAAGTGAAATAGCAAAGTCAAAGGTTATCAACATTCTGGAGTACCAAACTGCCTTGAGAAAAGACAACTTATACCTCCACCTCCACAGTTGGACAGTGCTCCTTTCTCCCACACTTGAGGAAACTGATTATTACCAACCTTTAACATTTTTCCCAATATGATGGGCAATAAAACTAATTCTTACTTTTATTGTATACTTACTTGTTTACCAGAAAGAGTTAACTATTTTCAAATACTTATTGATTATATTTCTTCTTCAAGACACTACCTGTTTATATTCTTTGTTGATTTTTTCTTAATTGGGCTATTTGTCTTTTTTATTTTAGTAATATATAAGAGCTGTTGTGCTTAGTCGCTCAGTTGTGTCCAACTCTTTTCGACCCCATCGACTGTAGCCTGCCAGGCTCCTCTGTCCATGGGGATTCTCCAGGCAAGAATACTGGAGTGGGTGGCCATGCCCTCCTCCAGGGGACCTTCCCAACCCAGGGATCGAACCTAGTCTCCCCCATTGCAGGCGGATTCTTCACTGTCTGAGCCACCAGGGAAGCACAGTATATAAGTGCAGGATGTTTAAAAGAGAAAAAAAAAGAACAATGTAATACTGGAGCCCATGTAAAACCCTATCTAAACACACAGCACTCATTCACTCAACAAAGAGCAACTACTATTTAACGAGCAACTACTATGCCAGGCATTAAGCAAGGCATCTTCTGCAAAATTACTTAGGGCAATAATTAATAGTTGAAAGCAACTCAAAATCACACACACACACACACACAAAACAAAATACAAATGAGATCCAATGCTCCAAAGCTCTAGCAATCTCTATACAACTTACAGTTGCAAAATAAAAGTAAACATCACTGTAACTCACCTAAAATCTTATCAAAATAATTAAGAAAAGAATCTGCATCAAAAGTGATTGGAGCCTCAGAAGGTTCTCTGTAAGATTAAAGGAAAAAGACAATTTATCCCAAACAAAACTCTTTGAAACTTTGTCTAAATTGGTGCTGTTCTTAGGAATACTACCAGAGATAAACTTTCAAAGGAGGCAGAGCAAGGAAAATTGTAGTTTAAATTTTAAAAACCATTCGGCTTACTGATCTTGCAGGGCAACAGAAATGAGAAAGATAGAAGAAATAAAAGTAAAAATTGCACTTTGATTATGCACATTTTTAACTTATGCTGATTTAGGGATCTGCCAACCTACCACCTCCTATCAGATATATCTAGCATTAGCAAAAGAAGCTATTTATCCAAATTCATTTAAATAAAATCTATCTTTTTAAGAACCAAACCTTTAAACATAAAAAAGATCAAACTTTCACTATCCTTGCTGTCTTAAAGAGAGAATACTGAACATAAATTTTAATCTTATGAGGCTAATGGCATCAACACTAATAAAGATGTATTTGGCTGGGCAAGGAACAATTCCATCTACCTTTTTTCCCCTGCTGCTGGTGCTACTGCTGCTAAGTCGTTTCAGTCGTGTCCGACTCTGTGCGACCCCATAGATGGCAGCCCACCAGGCTCCCCCATCTCTGGGGTTCTCCAGGCAAGAACACTGGAGTGGGTTGCCATTTCCTTCTCCAATGCGTGAAAGTGAAGTCCCTCAGTTGTGTCCGACTCTTCGAGACCACATGGACTGCAGCCTACTAGGCTCCTCCGCCCATGGGATTTTCCAGGCAAGAGTACTGGAGTGGGGTGCCATTGCCTTGTTCTCTGTTATTATTTCTTCCTCTGATAAACACTTTCACCTCCTCTTTTTTGTAGCATTTATTATATAAAGTTATTTAAAACAGTACATTTTCTGTATTATACATGAAAATTCACATACAGATGTCTTTTCTATCAAATCTTTATTCTTTCTCCATTGTCAAAAATCTTAATTTTTCATTCCTGCTAGATTTTTCTTCCTTGGTAATTCTTTTTGTTACCCCACTAAAACATTTCTCATGGAAGGAATTATGACCTTGGTACAGCAGAAAGTGATCGCTCAGCAAATGTGAATACTGGCCTCGGTTCTTAAATTCCTTCACCTTTTCCATTGTTATCAAGCACCTTGATGTGTGACTGGAAAGCTTCTGCTCACAGTTGCTGATGAGTTTCAAGCAGAGGTGCCAGGGTACCATCTGCTCGGTGTATTCTGGTGTGTATACTGGTAACCAATAGACAAGTCTTCCACCTAATACGAGGGTCTCTGCTGAGAACTTTAACAGGTCAAAAAACATGTCATACAGATAACTCAAGGAAACAGGAACGTGGCTTTCTGGACATTTTCTATTCCCTCTGGTATTTCCTTCTGTGAACCTGTCCTTCTTGTAGATTCTCTAATACCATATGGAGGATCAGTGATTACTGCATCAAAATAAGTGCCCTTCTTCCAGGAGGGTTTCGATGCATCTGAAACCACGACATCAAGGTAATACTTCTCTAAACCATACTGATGAAGACTTGCCCTAAACCAAACTGATGAAGATGTTTTCATCCGGTCCTCTCCATTTCCAGTTTTTCCTACTAGCCTTTCTTAAGCCATGAACAGTATTGTAGTCTATGTCTGTTCCATATACGTATGCACCAAAATGAGCAGACGCTATCAAAAGGCCACCTGTTCCAACAAATGGATCAAATACAGTATCACCTTTTTTCACTTTTCCATGGTTGGCCATGATGAATGATAAACCAGCATCCATGCTTGTATTTCAAATAAAGTGTCTCTTTTTGACACTGTATGACTCAATAAGCTCTCTGTGTTCATCTGCAATCCATCTACCAAAATAAATATTATGTGGATTCTCAGGGATGTGGTTTGGGTCCAAACCATAATCTTCCAAAATAGAGAATATATGTTGTGGCTTTTTTAAATTCACTTTCCCTTCAAATGACAGAAATTCAAGTGCATCTATTCATCTGACTTTTTCTTCTTGTGTCAAGGTTTTATTAAATGTGTGAATCTTTATTTTATACATAGACTCTGAATGCAGAAATGGAACAACCTTCTCAACAGGGTAGCTTTTAAGAGAACTGTACAGCTCCTCCGGACACTTTCCATGACCCCATAGTTCAAATATAGACTTGGCACACACAGAAAAATTAAGTTTCTGGCAATATCTTCAGATGGAATGCTAAGAATCCAAAAAGGAGACTTTCCGTAAGTTTCCTGACTACTGGTGAACTAACCACCAAAAAGTGAAAGGAAAGAGTTTATCTCCAGAAGGTGGAACTCCAGGTGTTCCTGTGCCATGAGCAGAAGATAACTTGTTCAAGGTACCCAGCGGTACTTATCCTCCTCTTTCAAGTTTGAAGCTTCCAATCTACTTGAGGGTACAAGATCAGATGTCTGATCTTGATGAGAGCTAGATGTTAAAAGTCCATAATATTCTGAGTAAAAGCCTAAAAAGTAAAGTATATGGTTGCCCTGGCCAGCTCTGGGGCAGTGGCCTTTAGATCTGAGTGATCTCTCTGGCTCACTTCAAGGATCATAATCAGGTTATCAGAAATTTGATTCCAGATAAGTAAGTTATCATAGTACTAGGTACCAAAAGAGGAAAACAAAGCATTGAAAATCATTTACTAAAAATAAAAACAAAACAAAACAAAACCACAGAACTGGCAATGATTGGATGATGCCAACATAGATCCTTTAACTATTCAGATAATTATACTTTAACAGAAATTACCGAGGCAGCTCTGCTCCTTTGTGGGTTGAAACTTTGGATATGAAAGCTTTCATGCTCTCTGAGACTTGGGTTAAGTCATAGTTCTCCTCCCGCCCCTTGGAAGTGGGCTCTGGCTCTTTTTTGCCAGCAGCTTCCTGCAGCAGCTGGTCCAGCTGATCTGGTGAGAGATCTAACCACCGTTCATCTGAAAAAGAAATGTGACACTGCCATACTATACTCACAGGAAACAGGTATACTCTCAGTAAAGTACCCTCTGAGACTTACTGGGATGTTTCAATTCTTTCTAACTCCGTGCTCTATCCTGGCCCATCACTTACCATCTTCTGGGGGAAGATAAGCTTCTTCTTTCTTAAGCTCTTCTATATCAAATTGTACTGTCTGCAATAACGTTAAGATTTCTTCACCTGGGCTCATAGCATGAGAGCTATAAAAAAATCAAAGATATGGGTATTTAATGAGAACTTAGAATAATAACCACAAAAACAGAGTATTTTAAAGTTGGAAAGGATTATCTAGTCTAATTTGTTTTTAAACATTTGTTCAGGATACTGAATCCTTCCTCTCAAAATTTCACCAGGAACTCAAAATATAAAAAGAGCTCAAAGAAAAACTGCTTTGAGGAGTTTCCTGGTGGTCCAGTGGTTAGGGCTTGGTGCTTTCACTGCCATGACCCCTGGTTCAATTCCTGATTAGAGAAAGAGGATCCCACAAGCCTCACAGCACAGCCAAACCAACAAAAAGTCCAAAAAGTAAAGAAAAGAGAAACTGCTTTGCAAAAAAAGAAACCATCAACAAATGAAAAGATAACCTAAAGAATGGGAGAAAATATTCACTCACCATATATGATATGGGATTAATATTCAAAATATATAAAAGAACTCATTAATAGCTAAAAAACCCCAAGTTATCTGATTCAAAAATGGGCAGAGAATGAATAGACATTTTTCCAAAGAAGATACACAAATGGCAAGAAAAGGTACTCAACATCAACTAACCATCAAGGAAATGCAAATAAAAATCACAGTGAGATATCACCTCACACCTGTCAGAATGTCTATCACTAAAAAGAAAAGAGAGATCAAGCATTGGCAAGAATGTGGAGAAAAGGGAACCCTCATGCACTGTTGGTGGGAATGCAAGCTGGTACAACCACTATGGAATACAGTATGGAGGTTTCTCAAAAATTAAAAATAGAGCTACCATATGACTTAGCAATCCCACTTCTGGGTATTTATCCAAAGAAAATGAAAACAAAATCTCAAAGAGATGTCTGCATCCCCATGTTCACTATAGTGTTATTCACAGTAGCTAAGACTGGAAACAACCTAAGTGTCTACAAATAGATAACTGGATAAAGGTGTGGTGTAGATGGATGAACGGACAGACAGATAAATTCACAGAGACAGAGATCTACATGGGGTCCCAGGTGGCACTAGTGGTAAAGAGCTTGTCTGCCAATGCAGCAGATGTAAAGAGATGCAGGTTCAATACCTGGGTCAGGAAGATCCCCTGGAGGAAGGCACAGCAACCCACTCCAGTATTCTTGCCTGGAGAACCCCATGGACAGAGGAGCCTGGCAGGCTACAGCCCATGGGATCACACAGAGCTGGACACGACTGAAGCAATTTAGCAAACACACACAGAGATATACATATACACACTGGAGATATACATATATATATAAATACTGGATATACACTGGAATATATATATATATATATATACACACACTGGAATATAATGGAATATTGTTTAGCCATGAGAGAGAAAGAAACCTTGTCATTTGCAACAACATGGATGCACCTTGAAGGTTTTATGCTGCATGGAATAAGCTAGACAGAGAAAGTTAATTACTGCATGGTATCACTTATATGTGGAATCTAAAAAAAAAACGTCAACCTCATGGAAACGGAGAATAAAAGTGGTTGCCAGTGACTAAGGGGTGACGGAAATAAGCACAAAAATCTTGGAAAAAGGATTCAAACTTTCAGCTGTAAGTAAACATAGTCATAGGATCTAATGTGAAACATGGTTACTATAGTTGATAACACTATTGTGTAAATGAAGTCTGCTAAGAGAGTAAATATTAAATGTTCTCACATACACACAAAATATAAACATGTGAGGTGAAGAATCTGTTAATTAACTAGGTGGTGGGACTCTTTTTCATAATGTACAGGTATATCAAATCACCACAGTGACACTTTAAGTGTCTTACAGTTTTGTCAATTATACCTCAGTCAAACTAAAAAGAACCCTGAAAGATTGCTTTGATTGAAATGGAAGCTGGAGGCTTGGAGACCTGCTCCTCTTGCCTTCCCCTTTGCTCTGCAGCAGGCTCCATGGACACCATCATGAAGCTGCTGATTTAGCGTAGCTCTTTCAATTTGCATATATCATATTATGAGGAAATGAAAACCCAAAGAAAGTACGCACAAAAATTAATCTATCACGTATTAAACGCTAGGCTAGCACTTCAAATACATTTTCTTATTTAGCCCTCTAATTACTATTACAAGGAGGTAATAATCCTGTTTTACAAAGGAGAAACTCAGAGCCCAGTGAATCTCTATAATTTTTGCAAGGTCATTGAGTTGGACAGAGCAAAGGCTTGAAATCAAGTCTTCTGATACTATTTTGTGCTCCTCTTACTATAAACTGATAGGGAAATACACACAGAGTGAGCTATTTTATGATGGTGATGTGATTTGTTATATAAGTTTATGGAACTCTGTCTGAACTATTTATAAGGGAACAAACCAAGTTATATAATGGACTTGCATTAATTTAATAAACATTTGCATACCTTGCTGAATCATGTGGGTAACAGGGAATTATCCCTACTCTGTAATATGCAAATATTGCTAAGACAGAGAGAAAAAATATACACAAATAATTATGATAAGTTAAAAACATATAAAGTCACACAGCAATACCAAATGGTTCAAAGAATCATAGGAGAAGGTAATTACATTCACTGGGTGGAGACAGAGAAGTTAAAAAAAAAAAAGAGCTCATGGAAGAAGCTGGGTTAGCCCTTAAAGAACCAAGAGGATTTTGATGGGTAAGACAGGATAGAGAAATGTAAGGGGAAAAATGAGCATTTGTACAGAGGTGGGGAAGTGAGGAACATGTTCAGAGAGAGCAAACGGGTTCAGTTTGGCTTAAGGGTGAAATCTGAGGCTGAACAGATGGACTGAAGAGCACAACGAGGCTGAAAAGGCTAAGTTTAGACTCAGTGAAGTAAGGAGTGAGTGATCACTGATGGCTTGTTATTTTTAATTTTTGCTTTATGAGATTAAAATAATATAGACAAGTCAAAAAGATAATATATCCTTACCACCCAGAATTAAAATACTGCTATATTTATCTCTAAATATATGATTACATTAATAAGTTTAACATAAAAACCAAACTAGTAATATATGTGGTGGTGGTGTTCCGTTGTGTCTGACTCTTTGTGACCCCATGGACTGCAGCTTGCCAGGCTCCTCCGTTCATAGCATTTTCTGGGCAAGAATATTGGAATGGGTTGCCACTTCCTCTTCCTCCAGGGGATCTTCCCAACCCAGGGATCTAATCTGTATCTCCTGCAGGTGAATTCTTTAAGCACGTACTTTAAAAAATATATGATAGATAAAGTTAGTATTCCCTTTGATGATCAACTACTAGTTCCAATCTGTTTCTCTGCTGCCCAGAAGTGACAGCTCTCACAAGAACCTTTCTGAGCCACTGAGTGAGTAAGAGAACACTGTTTTCTTTACCAGACATATTATTCCCTTGATACCATTCCCTCAGTTAGCACCTGTCTGCCTCAATCCCTGACATTCTTAGATCTCTTTTGAAAGAAAACCTCCTTGGAAAGGTCTCCTGGGTCAACCTTTCTAGAAGAGCAGCCCTTACATCTCTCTCCCCAAACACTGCCTTTTCCTCAAAGTACTAATTACTATCTATCATCATATAATGGTTTATCATCTTTCTCCAACACTAGTATGCAGCTTCACAGGGCAGGGAGAATCGGGGTTCACTTGTTGTATTCCCAGTGCCTAGAACAGGGCCTGGCATATAGGAGATAATAAATACTTACTGAGTGAATGAGGATATATGTATCTATAATATGTAATATCTTGTGTATTTTTACAATTTATATCCATAGCACCTACATTTTACTTGTATTTTTCATTCAACATTGTATTTTTTTTAATCTATTCATTTAGACCAGTGATTCTCAACTGGGACAATTTGGCAACATTTGGTAATATTTTTGGTTGTCACAATTGGTGGGGAGTCAGTCCTAGGGGAATTTACTGAGTAGAGGTCAGAGACGTTGCTTCATCTTACAATGCACAGGATAGTTCCCCACAACAAAGAACCATCTGGTCCAAAGTGTCAATAGTGTCAAGGTTGAGAAATTCTTACTTAGATTTATGGATATTTATATAATCTCTGGCTAACTAATGGACAGTAAGCCATCATATAAATACACTGAAATTCATTTATCTATTATTGGTGGACACTTCCATTGTTCGTAATTTTTCACTATTACAATCTCTAATAATTTTTAGGAGAGGGAGGTAACATGAGTACATATGTATCTCAAGCAGATTTTCCTGGCTCTAATGGTTGAATTGGAAGAGAAGAGTCGCTAGAGGCTGAGAAATAAGTTTAGGTATAGCTATAGTTCAATATGGTTCACTTATGGCAGAAAGTGAAGAAGAACTAAAGAGTTTCTTGATGAAAGTGAAAGAGGAGAGTGAAAAAGTTGGCTTAAAGCTCAACATTCAGAAAACTAAGATCATGGCAACTGGTCCCATCACTTCATGGCAAATAGATGGGGAAATAGTGGAAACAGTGAGAGACTATTTTTGGGGGCTCCAAAATCACTGCAGATGGTGACTGCAGCCTTGAAATTAAAAGATGCTTACTCCTTGGAAGGAAAGTTATGACCAACCTAGACAGTGTATTAAAAAGCAGAGACATTACTTTGCTGACAAAGGTCTGTCTAGTCAAGGCTATGGTTTTTCCAGTAGTCATGTATGGATGTGAGAGTTGGACTGTGAAGAAAGCTGAGCACCAAAGAATTGATGCTTTTGAACTATGGTGTTGGAGAAGACTCTTCAGAGTTCCTTGGACTGCAAGGAGATCCAACCAGTCCATCCTAAAGGAGATCAGTCCTGGGTGTTCATTGGAAGGACTGATGCTGAAGCTGAAACTCCAATACTTTGGCCACCTCATGCAAAGAGCTGCCTCACTGGAAAAGACTCTAATGCTGGGAAAGATTGAGGGCAGGAGGAGAAGGGGACAATAGAGGATGAGATGGTTGGATGGCATCACCGACTCAATGGACATGAGTTTGGGTGGGCTCCGGGAGTTGGTGATGGACAGGGAGGCCTGGCATGCTGCAGCTCATGGGGTCACAAAGAGTCGGACACGACTGAGCGACTGAACTGAACTGAGAGTTCAATAACTAAGTAATTAGAGTATCTAGCCAGGCAGTAAGGTAAAAGAATGTAAGATACAAGATAACAGTGAACAGTATCTAAGGACTGGATCCAAGGAGAGCCAGGAGGTCTGGGTGATAAGAAGGATGGCAGTACAATTAAAAGCCAGCAGGACACAGTCGAAGAGATTAATTCAGCTAATAAAAGCAAAGCAAACAAACAGAAGCTTTAGGAGCCAAGAGCAGGTCTGGAGGGGAATGTGAGCTTGGTTTCAAACTGCAAAGAAGTCATTCTGGTTGGTGAACGGGAGTTTCTCCTACAACACTCATGAAAATGTTGGATATTGAAGCTATTTGCAATAAGTAAATTAGAGTCCATTTGCTAAAACGCTGTGCAGCTATTTAAAAACACACTTTATCAAAACATTTTAAGGTCATGGGAAAATGTAAGATCACAACAAGTAAAAATTATGAACAAGATACATGATTTCTTGATAATGTAAAATTTTTAAAAAAAATCAATTGGTTATGGGGAATAATAATCCTGGAAGGCAGTAAATCAGAAGAATAATAATAGTGGCTAACTCATGATATAAACTGGAATAATAGTAGCTTACTCATGATATAAATTTTTCCCTCTTACGTTTTTCTCTATTCGCTATATGAATGAATGTTATTTGTATAATAATAAAAGACATTGTTTTTTAAAAAGAACTATCAAACCCTCAATCTATCTTATTTCATGGGAGAATAAGATAGCCCTAAATCTCCTACATGAGTCTCTCTAATTTCTTAACTTCTTTTCAACCTAAGATTATAAAGTAATGCTATTCAACAGGGAAGTGGTCTCCTAGAGGTGACAAGATTCATCTGGGGGAGATTCCCCTAATTATGAGAGCCACCTCCTTTACTTTCTTTCCCAAGTTTCCTTAAAACATACCCTAAGAAGGCATCCTCTTTTCCACAAATTACTGCCGTAAAATTGATGAGAATGGGACAAAGGCACCTCTAGACACTTACAAAAGAGTGGGAAAAAAAGTGTTAGCCGTTCAGTTGTGTCAGACTCTGCAATCACATGGACTGCAGCCCATCAGGGCTCCTCTGTCCACAGAATTCTCCAGGCAAGAATACAAAAGAATAAAGACTGCTGTAAAGTCATTACTATCTCACAGATACTGCGGTTAGAGTTCTCTCGCCATCAATTTTGCTTCATACAATCTTTAAGTATTACACATATATGTGATATTTGAGATGTTGGCAAAACAAATAAGGTTCAAAACCAGTTCAGTTTGAGAAAAAAAGCCCAACAACAAAACAAAACACACATCCACACACAACTGGGGACCTTCTGAGTCACAACATTTACAGAGTTATTTCTTTCATGTTATTTAATAGCTTTAAGTATCTCAAATTCAGTTTTGCAAACAGAAACTGAATTTTTTCCGGTGCTCAAATTCTGACCTTTGATTCCTCAGCCCAATAAACCCTTCTGCAGAAGCTCCATTATCCTTGGACCATACTGACTAGAAGCGCTCTCAGGGGACAAGTCAGACAAGAGGGACTTTCTTTTTTCAAGCACCTATTCCTTCTGATTTTTGCTTGCTTTTTTCTCCAGTGTCTTCAAATAACTGTTTTTCCTCTTTTTTAAAAATATTCTGCCCAGGGTTATCACTGAAATTAGCAGGGAGTTAGTCTGAGATGACACTTCAGTATTACCAGAACTGAAACTCAACTTTATCGAATTTTAAAGGGCAGCCATTTTCTTCCATGTGGCTTCCCTCATAGCTCAGTCGGTAAAAGAATCTGCCTGCAATGCAGGAGATGTGGGTTCGAATCCTTGGTCGGCAAGATACCCTGGAGAAGGAAATAGCAACCCACTCCAGTATTCCTGCCTGGAAAATCCCATGAACATAGGAGTCTGGCAGGCTATAGTCCACGGGTCACAAGAGTTGGACACGACTTGGCGACTAAACTACCACCATTTTCTTTCAACCTTGTGCTCAGTTCTTTCATCCCCCAGAAAATATATGGCAGGTTAGAATGAGATATCATTTGGAAGCTGAATGCCTGCTTCATCCTGTGATTCAGATCCACCTTAAAAAACTCAACACAGCCCAGAACTCCCACAGGAATTAAGCATGTGGCTCAATAACAGAATCCGTGAGTTCAAATCCCTAGGCCTGTCACTTTGAGCTGTGTAACCTTTGGCAAATTACATAACCTCTCTTAGATTCAGTTTCTCAGCTGTGGATAGAGAAAATAACAATTATATCTATTTCACAGGGCTTTAAGAGGGGGTTAAATGAGTTAGTGGCCTAAGCTTTGTAAGTACTCAACATACATTAGCCATTATATGCTGATGATGAAGGTGGTGGTGGTGGTGGCTACAAGTGCCAGCAAACTCCCATAACAACACCTCCTCTCTTGACACCAGCTCCTTCAGTAGTCATGAGTTCTGCCGTTAACAGTTTAAATATGGCAGCTCCAACATGTGCAGCCATCTCAGGAGTAAGTAACTCCTTAACTTCTGGAAAGTTATCACTCTGCTGCCCTGTTTGGGTAGAGATAAACTCACCTTTCTGGCCGATTTACAGAGAGCTGGAAGTAGTTCTTGGCCATTTCTAGCCTTTCCTGGTACTGAACAGAACCTTCCATCAGTCCCTAAAAAAATAATAATGCCCATCAGAACCTGGTATAGATGATATCATTAAAATAACCTGCTCACCAGCAACTTCCAGGGAGGCAGTATACAATACTCTAATATATTGTACGAAAATCATGAGGCCTGACTCCTCGTCCTTGTTTTGTCATGGATGTACAGTTTCTCCAGAAAAGGGACTAGGCTAAATGTGATGGGACCTCATCCTTTTCACCATTTAAGGGCCTCTTTCCAATTGGGGAGGTCTTCTATCATTTTCTATTATTTATTAATAACTTGTTATAAAGAAACAATTGATTAACCAGCAACTAATTTATAAAACAAAGTACAAATAGAGCTCAGAAAATAGCATAACCCTAACCTTAACTATCATTTCTACCTTTCACAGGCATGTTTATGATGGCATTTATGCTTAATACTTTACATTCTTTAAAAATATACTATAATATAAGCAGTTTTCCATACCACTACACAATCTTTAAAATTATCATATTCTTAAGGCCTTTTCTACTTCTTGGATGTTTCCTTAAAGTGTAGATTATTTAACATAAAGCTTCCCTATTTGCAAGGCAGGAACAGAGGCACAGACATAGAGGATGACTTGTGAACATGGAGGGGAAGGAGAGGGTAGGAGAAACTGAGACAGCAGCACTGATATATATACACTACTACCTTTGAAACAGACAGCTACTAGAAAGCTGCTGTTCAGCACCGGGAGCTCAGCTCTGTGCTCTGCGATAACCTGCAGGGGGTGGGGCTGTGCGGAGGAGGGAGGTTTAGGAGAAGGGGACATACATATACTTATAGCTGATTCACGCGTTGTACAGCAGAAACACAAAACACAACATTGTAACGCAATTATCTTCCAATTAAAAATAATAATAAAATAAAGTGAAGGTTCCAAGTTTGAACTTCTGTATAATTCTTGGAATACAGTATCAAATTCCTTTCCAGTTAAGGTTGCCACTATTACAATGTTATCGGCAACGGATAGGTGTAACTATTTTCACTATATTCTCAATAGCACTGAATATCTTTCATATGCTTTTTACATATGTGAAAATGGTCTTTATTATTGTGTTAATATACATATCTTTACTATGTGTGAGTGATTATTTTAAGAGAAATTTACTAGTTCCCTTTTCATAAATTTTTTTATTGGAGCATAGTTGCTTTATACTGTTGTGTACGTCACTGTACAGCAAAGTGAAATCAGCCATACATCTATCTACATACATCCCCTTTTTCTGGGATTTCCTTCCCATTTAGGTCATATAATTTTTTAATCTATGTCTTTGCTACTTTTTCTATTTGGTGTCTTCATGTTTGCTTCATAGATTTGCACAAGTTATTCATCTGATATAAATAATAACTTTTATCACTTTGTATAGATGTTATTTGGAGAAGGTAATGGCACCCCACTCCAGTACTCTTGCCTGGAAAATCCCATGGACAGAGGAGCCTCGTAGGCTGCAGTCCATGGGGTCGCTAAGAGTCAGACACGACTGAGCGTCTTCACTTTCACTTTTCACTTTCATGCACTGGAGAAGGAAATGGCAACCCTCTCCAGTGTTCTTGCCTGGAGAATCCCAGGGATGGGGGAGCCTCGTGGGCTGCCATCTATGGGGTCGCAGAATCGGAAACAACTGAAGCAACTTAGCAGCAGCAGCAGCATAGATGTTAGTAATTTTTCTAAAATATTAGAAACAGTTTATAGACACTCCCTTATTACCACCAAACTAGAATGGTCCCTTTTAACTCTAGTTCTTACAATTATGTCACACATTAAATATGGACCTAACACTTTAGATCACTGGCTTGATTTTGCCTAGACTGTACAGTTTAAAGAGTGCATAGTAAGTCCTACCTTAAAGTAATCATTCTTTTTCAGACTTTCAAGGAAGCCAGCCCAGAGTGGTAACGTAGTCACAAGGGATTTTTTGGAGTCAGAAAAATGTGGGCTACATTTGGAGCATAAGATCTCAAATCCATGAGCCTACATGGAAAAGACAGAATTTTTATTATTTGGTTACTTTCTTTCCATTTAACCACATTCAAGAACTAGGTGACTGGACATATGGGTATGTGAACATTTATAATACTCTAAATTTGATGAAAAAAATATGACTTTAATTCCAAGTTTCTTAATCTCTACAGATTACTAAAAATTATAAAGGGGAAGCAAATAACAGAAAACAAAAAATTCTTATTTTCCTGAAAGAGATTTCTCTTCTCACTGATTAAAAAACTAGAAATTTAAACTTGTTTCTTGCTTTCTTAAAAAAGGTTGCAAAAGGTTTCTTGTCTAACACAATTATAAATGAATTAAGCATGGTCTTAGGAATAGTAAAGGGAGGGAATCACTTCATTTTAAGAGTCCTTTGATTAAAAAATATAATAAATGCACAAGGCAAAATAATTCTAATAGGGAGCTTCCCTGATTACTCTGGAGAAAACTGCTGCCACCAATTCCTTGCATATCCTTTCAGAAGTAATCTTCGCCCTCAAGCAGATATGTGTGCGTGTGCATACATATATCCTCCTACTTCATCCCCTTCATCACTAAATGGCAACATACACACTGCTCTGAACCTTGCTTTTCTCTTAGAGATATGCCCTGGAGATGATTTCATACAAACACATACATTTATCCATCCCACTTCACGGACAGACCATAATTTATCCAACTGTTTTTCTACTAGTAGACATTTAAGTATTATCCAGTCTTCTGCTACGATAAACAATGCTTTCACGAGTATCTTCATACATCTTTGTGTACGAGTAAAATATATGGAGGATAAATTTCAGGAAGTGAAAATACTGAGCAGCAGGGTTTGTGCATTTTAAATATTATGGAAAGTGATAAACTGTTCTAGGAGACTGAATCAACTCATATTCCTATCAATAATGTTTGAGGGTACCTCTTTACGTATTTTTACAAACCTCGTATTTGTTATCAAGCTTCTGGATACTTGTCAATCAAAGGGTGAAAAACATTACTTTGTAGTTTTAAATTGCAATCCTTTTATTATGAGCAAGTGTCAACATTTTTCATAAAATCATTTGTATTTCCTTTTCTCTGGACTATCTGTTAATGGTTTCTGATCATTTTTGATTGATTACTACTATTTTTTTCACCTTGAATTGTAGCAATGCTATATACTAGATAAAGCAACTTTTGTCATTTACTAGTTTTATTTTTACTCTTTTGTCATTTAAACTGCAAAGATATTTTATACTTTCTCCAGGTTAACTATATTTTGAGTATATTTATGGGTTTTTTTCCATATAGAAATGTTTAATTTTTATATAATCAAATTTATCAATCTTTTCTTGTTTCCAGTTTCAAGTCATGCTTAGGAAGGACTTTCTTACTCATATTTTCATAAATTTCCCTACACTTTCTTCCAAATTTTATGGTTTTGTTTTTTTTACTTAAATATTTGGTCCAACTGGAATTCATTTTGGCATGGATGTAATAACTTTTTCAGCTGGACACACAGTTCTATCATCCCTTACAGAATAATCCATTTTGCCTTATTTCAAATACCACATCTTACTACATTCTTAATACATTAACAGAGTGTATTTCTAGATTTCTAAGTTGTGTCATTATTCTATGAAGAGCCCTTTGACATTAAGGAAGAAAATTAAATTTTCTGGTTCAACATTACCAACTTCATGCCCAATTCATGGGCTCGGTACTGGGGATGACATGGAGGAGGCAGCTTGTATCCACTCCGCCGGTCCGGCACAAACCTTTGTTGCACCAACTGTGCATACAGACATTTAGTGAAAGTGACCTGGACATTAGGACAAAATATGTGAGTGTCTTCCTGAAATTAAAATGCCTGACTATCATTTCACAGTTAACAACAATAACTTCATTTATGAGCTTCACATTCAGATAAATGCAAAGAAGACTCAACCTACTTACTGTCTACACTTTTAGTAACAGCTTTACAGAGATATAATTCACACACCATAAAATTTACCT
Organism: Budorcas taxicolor; assembly: GCF_023091745.1. Lineage (NCBI taxonomy): Eukaryota > Metazoa > Chordata > Mammalia > Artiodactyla > Bovidae > Budorcas > Budorcas taxicolor. The sequence continues at coordinate 191,929 of NW_026291773.1, forward strand.
TCACTGTCTATATTCAGTTGTCACTAAGGGATGGGAATACCAGAGCACCTGACCTGCCTCTTGAGAAACCTATATGCAGGTCAGGAAGCAATAGTTAGAACTGGACATGGAACAACAGACTGGTTCCAAATAGGAAAAGGAGTACATCAAGGCTGTATATTGTCACCCTGCTTATTTAACTTACATGCAGAGTACATCATGAGAAATGATGGGCTGGAAGAAGCACAAGCTGGAATCAAGATTGCCGGGAGAAATATCAGTAACCTCAGATATGCAGATGACACAACCCTTATGGCAGAAGGTGAAGAGGAGCTAAAAAGCCTCTTGATGAAAGTGAAAGAGGAGAGTGAAAAAGTTGGCTTAAAGCTCAACATTCAGAAATGAAGATCATGGCATCTGGTCCCATCACTTCATGGGAAATAGATGGGGAAACAGTGGAAACAGTGGCTGACTTTATTTTCTTGGGCTCCAAAATCACTGCAGATGGTGACTGCAGCCATGAAATTAAAAGACGCTTTCTCCTTGGAAGAAAAGTTATGACCAACCTAGGTAGCATATTAAAAAGCAGAGACATTACTTTGCCAACGAAAGTCCATCTAGTCAAGGCTATGGTTTCTCCAGTGGTCACGTATGGATGTGAGTGTTGGACTCTGAAGAAGGCTGAGTGCCGAAGAATTGATGCTTTTGAACTGTGGTGTTGGAGAAGACTCTTGAGAGTCCCTTGGACTGCAAGGAGATCCAACCAGTCCATTCTGAAGGAGATCAACCCTGGGATTTCTTTGGAAGGACTGATGCTAAAGCTGAAACTCCAGTACTTTGGCCACCTCATGCGAAGAGTTGACTCATTGGAAAAGACTCTGATGCTGGGAGGGGTTGGGGCAGGAGGAGAAGGGGACGACAGAGGATGAGATGGCTGGATGGCATCACTGACTCAATGGACGTGAGTCTGAGTGAATTCTGGGAGTTGGTGATGGACAGGGAGGCCTGGCGTGCTGCGATTCATGGGGTCACAAAGAGTCGGACATGACTGAGTGACTGAACTGAACTGAACTGAAGGTAACTCAAATCATTAGTTACATTACATGGCAATTTTGGCAGGTAGATGATAAAGAATAATTCTTAATTCTCTGGAGGAAATGAAATGTTTTATTGCTAAGAAAGATATAACTGCTCAAATAGGGAAAATTTGGTCAAAAATAGCTAGGAAACACTGAGATATAAAATAGGAAGTCAGGTCTCTTATAGTCTTCCTCTTCTGGATAAGAGAAAAGAAAAAAATCAAGGATATGAAACCAGTCAATCCTAAATGAAATCAACCCTGAATATTCATTGGAAGGACTGGTGCTTAAGTTGAAGTTCCAATACTTTGGCCACCTGATGTGAAGAGCTGACTCACTGGAAAAGACCTGGATGATGGGAAAAACTGTGGACAGAAGGAGAAGGCAGCAACAATGGATGAGATAGTTGGATGGCATCACCAACTCAATGGACATGAGTTTGAGCAAACTCAGAGAGATAGTGAAGGACAGGGAAGCCTGGTGTGCTGCAGTCCATGAGACTGCAAAGTTGGACATGACTTAGTGACTGAACAATAACAACAAAAAAAGTCTATATTAACTTGCTATGAGGAAACAGAATATTCCCAATTTTTTCCTGGTGAACAATTAAAATAATGTTCAACATTCCTTTCAGTGAGAGAAACTAAACGACCAAGAGAGCTATCTTACCGATGTCATTATTCGTGTTTCAGGCAAGAATGTCTTGAAAATACGACAGGCCCGCAGGTCAATGGGGTCCCGGAGGTAAAACGCCTGGACTCCTGCAGCCACCAATCTGGGGCGCTGCTTCAGCACTGCTGCAATGCCAGCTGGGAGGAAGCAGTGTGCTTGATGAAGGGAGGCTTTAATTTTTTCTGGGTACCTGTGACAGGTAACATAATCACTTTTATTTTATGATACAACAGAGTTTATTTTCTTGGGCTCCAAAATCACTGTAGATGGTGACTACAGCCATGAAATAATAAGACATTTACTCCTTGGAAGAAAAGCTATGACCAACCTAGACAGCATATTAAAAAGCAGAGACATTACTTTGCCAACAAAGGTCCGTCCAGTCAAAGCTACAGTTTTTTCAGTACTCATGTATGGATGTGAGAGTTGGACCATAAAGAAAGCTGAGCACTGAAGAATCGATGCTTTTGAAGTGTGGTGTTGCTGAAGACTCTTGAGAGTCCCATAGACTGCAAGATCAAACCAGTCCATCCTAAAGGAAATCAGTCCTGAATATTCATGGAAAGGACTGATGCTTAAGCTGTACCTCCAGTATACTTTGGCCACATGATGTGAAGAATTGATTCATTAGAAAAGACACTGATGCTGGGAAAGACTGAAGGCAGGAAAAGGGGACGACAGAGGATGAGATCGTTGGATGGCATCACTGACTCAATGGACAGGAGTTTGAGCAAGCTCCGGTAGTTGGTGATGGACAGGGAAGCATGGTGTGCTGCAGTCCACAGGGTTGCAAAGAATCAGACACAACTGAGCAACTGAATTGAACTGAACTGATGTAAATATCTAGGATTCTTATACCATTTACTTTCCTCTTAGCATTTTATCTTGTCTTGGTTCATCAGGAGTGAGATGAGTGAGATGAAAAGAGTAACAACTCTCTTATCACCCTTGGGAATTCCCTGATGGTCCACTGGTCAGGATTTGGCGCTTTCACTGCCAGCAACAACCCAGGTCCATTCCCTGATTGGGGAATTAAGATTTCCATGCTGAGTGGCAAAAAAAATAATTGTTTAAAAAAGATACTCTATATACTAAAGACTACAGGTAGGAAAAGAGAGAAAGAAAAAGCGAAAGAAATGGAAAATAAAGAAAAGGGATTAAGGTGGTCCAATAAAAACAAAATGAAAATGTTACTACTATACTTTGAAAAGAAAATCAGAATTTATTCTCCTAAAAAATGGTACAAAGTGTACTGAAGCAAAGCTAAAAGAGATTATTATTTAATACTGTTATGATCTGAATAGTACTAAACATTTAATAGGTATTCAAATTTGAATGGCTGAACTAATACGTTATTAGACTAAGGTGTTCTCTTCTGAATAGAACCTAATGTGTTCCAACTAAGTCAGAGAATCCCATATATACACCCAGAATCAGAGAAAAATCCTGAACAGATTGTGTTCACTCAGATTTTCATCTCTAAAGGTCCGAAAATTTTTATCTATGGATCTACATAATACTTGGCCACACTAAGATAAATAAATGCAAAAACATTGGGCCTATAACCTTCAAATGGCAACTAAAAAGTACATCTGTTTCTCCATTTTAAAACACATGAAGTTTAATTTGTTGGTCAATCTCACAAAGGATGAAGACAGAATGAAAATCAGCACTAATCTAGGTGAAAGAAATGCTTAGATTCAACAAAAGACTTGAGCAACACAAGTCAAAAGGCTCCTTGACTAGCAGTGGAAGTGTCAGTTTTCTTACCCTCTGATGCGTCTATTCACAGCAGCTCGTACAGATTCTGAAGCCAGAATTTTTTCTGGGTGTGTTGAGATTATACTCAGTGCTTGTGAGATTGTTGGGGGTGTGGTAGGTAACCAGGATACTGTTCCAGATTTCTTTGGTGCAGGAATAATGCACAACTCCCCTTGGTGGAAAAATACCTGCAAAGTGATATAGTTTCCATACTTGGCATTGACAAAATCCAGGGACATATGAAAATGATGCAACATGGTTTCACCTCTGTAAATTTTCTAAACTTGGATATACCTACCCTGTTGGCACTATTATCAGGATCCAGCCATTTAGGGAGAAAATCAGCAGCTTCTATTAACAAGAATTCACCATCATTGTCTTCGATCCTAACGCAAAAGAAATTTCAACTTTGAATTAAAAGAAGTACATATTTGCTAATAATCAAAACAAATTTGTTCTAATACATTTTTGCCCTAATCTTAGTAAATAAATATATGAGTATATACCATACATTTCTATAAATATGTAGATGTCTATAATTAAGCAAAATGTTTTAAGATACCATTAAGTACTGAAGGGAGACTCTAAAATTATAAGGAGGAATTCGAGAGTGATAAGGAGAAAAAAATAAGTACATAAATAAATAGCAGTAGAAAAAAATGTGAAAAATAAACCAAGTACATAGGTCTTCAAAAGAAAAAAAAAAAATCACATACAGCCAAGATTAGAAAAACCTTTATGGAGGAAGTACCTTTAGGCCCTGAAAGATACTTCTGTTTGCCTCATCTGCATCACTTTTTAAAAATTTAAGTTCTGCATATGTAATACAGTCACATGATTAAAACTTTTAAAAAATACATAAATAGTTATACAATGAAAAAGTCTCCTTGGTATGTTTGTATCTAATGTGCCTAACCCCTCCACCATTGTTACTTCTTGTTTATCCTTCTAGAGTTTGCTGATGTGTAAAGTAGTCAATAGGAATATAAATTTTTTTCTTCTCCTGTTGCATGAATGGTAACATACTATATTTATTGTCCCAGATTATTTTCACTTTTAATGGGTGGAGATACAATTTATCCAGAAAAAGGAGAGATGCTTTGGGGAGTGGGAACGGCATAAGCAAAACTATGGAGGTGGCATTTAAGGTAGAAATTTGAAGACTGACAACAAATTTTAAAAAAAAGGACTAGAAAAGCACAGTTATATCATTTTGTGAAGAGCTTTAAATGTTGGCAGAATCCAGTGAGAATGAGTTTAATTTTATAAACAAAACAAGTGAAATGTTTTAGAGTAGGGAAGTAAAATGGTTTGAGCCCTACTTTAGGAATATTAATCTGGCAGAGACATAGAGGAAAAATGTCTTTCTTTTTCTAATTAAAAAAAAAAAACAACTGACAAGACAGTAGATGCTTATTAAAAGAGCTTTAGAGGCCTAGAGGGTAAGTATGACCCATCACTGCATATATAAATATCAGAATCAGCATATGAAAGGCACTGCCCCCTCCTTATTACCCTAGTAAAGATATAAACTACCATATTTGTGCCTGTTTATTGAAAATTCTACCATTTATTTAAAAAGCATGGCTACCTATTTGTAGGTGTGGTAACAGTAGTGTTGCATTATCTCTTAAGTTTACATCCTCAAGTATTTAAAAATCAAATGGTATAATATTGGAGGTTTGTTTTAAAACACTCTTGCTTCCCTGGTGGCTCAGTTGTTAAGAGTCAGTCTGCCAATCGGGAGACTTGGGTTTGATCCCTGATCCAGGAAGATTCCATACGCCACAGAGCAACTAACTTGAGAATGACAGAGAATTATCAGTTCCTATAATATTTTAAAAACTGGATTACAATGCATTATTATCTACTTTGCTTCCTATCCATACAATTGTTCACTGATGTCTCTTTAAATTTCTTCTGTCTACAGTTGCTCAAAAAAAAATAGAGCTATAGAGGAAGAGATAGGGAAATCTGTGAAATATATATATATATATGAATTTCTGTTTAAGACACAGAAATTTGATAGTGATTACTTTTGGGAAATCAGAGCAGTACACCCTTTTGTATTGCTTGAATTTTATTTATCATGTGTATTTGTTCTTTCATAACAAGAATAAAAAAAAGAGAAAACCTAAACTAAGCAGGTCTTGTGTGAAATTTTTTTAAAGTTAAACTCTCAGATGATACTTTAATTCTTCTTTATGAAAAGGAAGTCACCAGCAAAAAGGAAGAAAACACAGAAGTCACATTTAAAATCTGTATCTCAAATCTGTACAATTTCCACCAGCTACAGAAAAAAAATTACTAAATGGATAAAAATATAGTGACTTTCAATAATAGAATTTCTTAAGAATTACTATTTTTTGGTGAAGCTGGCTTCTTTATTTTTTTTAATTTTTATTTTTTAATTGGTGGAAAACTGTTTTACAATATTTTGTTGGTTTGTGCAGTACTACACAAATCAGTCATAATTACAAATACATATGTGTGTGTGTGTATATACACATCTCCCTCCCTCTGGAGCCTCCCTCCCTTCCCCTTACCCCATCCTTCTAGGCCATCACAGAGCAGGAGGCTGGGTTCCCTATGTTATACAGCAACTTTCCACTATCTATCTGTCTTACATATAATAGTGCATGCATGTCAACACTACTGTCTCAATTCATCCCATCCTCACCGTCCCCCTCTTTAGCCACAAGTCTGTTCTCTACTAGCTTCATCAGTGCCATTTTTCTAGATTTCATATATATGCATTAATATGATACTTGTTTAAGAATTATTAATAAAACTATAATACCTTGCTACTAACTCTGGAAATTCTTTCGTAATTTGCTTCACTATATAAACAATAAACCATTCATCCTCAATGTTATCCCCAAACTTTGTTATGCCAAATATATGAGCAGGAACATTTCCTAAAAACAAGAGAAAAGCAATGATATAATCAAATAAATTTATCAGTTCAAATAAAAGTACAAGCAATCATTCAATTAAACAAACTTATTGACTGGCTATGCCCCAGGAGTATGGCCATATACTAGGAGCTGGGGTTGCAATCCTGAACAAGATATAAGAAAGAAGCTTACTCTTGAAGAGCTTAGAGTCTGGACAACAGGAGATAGACAACCAATCACAAAACAAGATGATGAACAGAGGTATACACTGAGGGCTACGTGGTCATAAAGTATGTGATATCTGAGCTACGCGCCTCTGGAGGAATGACCACAGTAGGCTTTCCAGAAAGAGAACACATGCATGTGTAAAGGCACAGAGGCATGAGAGATGATTGTGTGTTCTGGGAGTATCAGCAGAAATTTTCAAACAAGTGCATTATCCAAAAACATGTAGAACTTAAACAATATACTCAGATAGCCAATGGGTCAAAGAAGAAGTCGTAAGGGGAATTAGAAAATATTGGGAGACTAATGAAAACCAGGGCTTCCCTGGTGGCTTAAACAGTAAAGAATCTACCCGCAATGCGGGAGACCCAGGTTCAATCCCTGAGTGGGGACGATCCTCTGGAGGAGGAAATTGCAACCCACTCCAGTATTCTTGCCCAGAGAATTCCATGGACAGAGGAGCCTGGCAGGTTATAGTCCACGGGGTTGAAAAGAGTCAGATACACGACTGACCAACTAACACTTTCACTTTAACACTTTCAATGAAAACCAATACAACAAACCTAACATATGGGATACAGTGAAAGCAGTGCTAGGAGGAAGTTTACAGTCATAAAAGATCTCAGATCAACAACGTATCTTGATACCTTTAGGAACTATAAAAAGAACTAAATTCCAAGCTAGAGGAAGGAAATAATGAAGATTAGAGCAGAGATCAATGAAATAAATAATCAGTTCAGTTCAGTTCAGTTCACTTCAATCACTTAGTCGTGTCCGACTCTTTGCGACCCCATGAATCGCAGCACGCCAGGACTCCCTGTTCATCACCATCTCCCAGAGTTCACTCAGACTCACGTCCATCGAGTCCGTGATGCCATCCAGCCATCTCATCCTCTGTCGTCCCCTTCTCCTCCTGCCCCCAATCCCTCCCAGCATCAGAGTCTTTTCCAATGAGTCAACTCTTTGCATGAGGTGGCCAAAGTACTGGAGCTTCAGCTTTAACATCAGTCCTTCCAAAGAAATCCCAGGGTTGATCTCCTTCAGAATGGACTGGTTGGATCTCCTTGCAGTCCAAGGGACTCTCAAGAGTCTTCTCCAACACCACACTTCAAAAGCATCAATTCTTCAGCGCTCAGCCTTCTTCACAGTCCAACTCTCACATCCATACATGACCACAGGAAAAACCATAGCCTTGACTAGACGGACCTTAGTCGGCAAAGTAATGTCACTGCTTTTGAATATGCCATCTAGGTTGGTCATAACTTTTCTTCCAAGGAGTAAGCGTCTCTTAATTTCATGACTGCAGTCACCATCTGCAGTGATTCTGGAGCCCCCCAAAAATAAAGTCTGACACTGTTTCCACTGTTTCCCCATCTATTTCCCATGAAGTGATGGGACCCGATGCCATGATCTTCGTTTTCTGAATGTTGAGCTTTAGGCCAACTTTTTTGCTCTCCTCTTTCACTTTCATCAAGAGGCTTTTTAGTTCCTCTTCACTTTCTGCCGTAAGGGTGGTGTCATCTGCATATCTGAGGTTATTGACATTTCTCCCGGCAATCTTGATTCCAGCTTGTGTTTCTTCCAGTCCAGCGTTTCTCATGATGTACTCTGCATAGAAGTTAAATAAGCAGAGTGACAATATACAGCCTTGACGTACTCCTTTTCCTAGTTGGAACCAGTCTGTTGTTCCATGTCCAGTTCTAACTGTTGCTTCCTGACCTGCATACAGATTTCTCAAGAGGCAGGTCAGGTGGTCTGGTATTCCCATCTCTTTTAGAATTTTCCACAGTTTATTGTGATCCACACAGTCAAAGGCTTTGGCATAGTCAAGAAAGCAGAAATAGATGTTTTTCTGGAACTCTCTTGCCTTTTCCATGATCCAGCGGATGTTGGCAATTTGATCTCTGGTTCCTCTGCCTTTTCTAAAACCAGCTTGAACATCTGGAAGTTCACAGTTCACGTATTGCTGAAGCCTGGCTTGGAGAATTTTGAGCATTACTTCACTAGCATGTGAGATGAGTGCAATTGTGCGGTAGTTTGAACATTCTTTGGCATTGCCTTTCTTTGGAATTGGAATGAAAACTGACCTTTTCCAGTCCTGTGGCCACTGCTGAGTTTTCCAAATTTGCTGGCATATTGAGTGCAGCATTTTCACAGGAAAACAATATTTTAAAAAAATCAACTAAACTGAGTTGGTTTGTTTAAAAGATCAACAAAATTGACAAAACATTAGATTAACTAAGTAAAACAGACTCAAATAGCTAAAATCAGAAATGAAAGAGGAAAGGAATATCACAACCTATGCCACAGAAATAAAAATTATAAGAAAACACAAAGAACAACTGTATACCAACAAACTGGATACCTTAGAAGAAATGCATAAATTCCTGGAAACACACAACTTATCAAGACTGGGACACATAGACGTAGAAAATCTGTACATATCTATAAAAGTAAGGAAAGTGAATTAACAATCAGAAACTTCTCAACAAAGAAAAGCCCAGGGCTAGATGACTTCACTGGAAAACTCTACCAAACATTTAAAGAAGAATTAACATAAAAAAAAAAAAAACACTGAAGAGGAAGAAACATTCCCAAACTTGTTTTATGAGGCCAGCATGAGCCAACAAAACACTTGCAAACTAATTCAGCAACATGTTAAAAGGATTGTACACCATGACCAAGTGAGATTTATTCCTAGAATGCAAGGATGATTTGACACAGGAAAACCAACTGACGTAATATACCATATTAACAGAATGAAGGTCAAACAAGTGTACTGCGGAGTGTCTCAAGAGCTGCCATGGCAAAAAAAGCGCCACACAGGTGGGACAAACCGCCCAACCAACTCTTCTCCCTACTCTAGATCTCCCAAGTTCCTTCAACTAGAGAAGCTCCAGTCAGAGTGGCTTCATTTTTATCTACCTTACATATTAAGGGTTTCCCTTGGGGCTCAGCTAGGAAAGAGTCCTCCTGCAACGAGGGAGACCTGGGTTCAATCCCTGGGTTGGGAAGATCCTCTGGAGAAGGGAAAGGCTACCCACTGGAGAATTCTCTGGCCTGGAGAATTGCAAGGACTGTATAGTCCATGGGGTCACAAAGAGTCGGACATGACTGAATGACTTTCACTTTACATATTAAACTTCAATGTTAATTTCATCCAGAAGCAATGCAGAACTGTTGCAGGGTGTTGGACAGGAGAGTGACATGATCAGATTGGTTTTACAAGGTAACTGTCAACACTGTCAGGAACTGGAGACATTGGGACCAGAGAGGTTAGTTAGGGGGCCACTGTAGTCTTCCGGATGAAGAGGGCTTAGACTGTAGCCAAACGGATGTGAGAAAGGGTCAGATTTCAAGGGTAATAACAGTAGGATTTAGTGCCTGTGGAACATAGTGAAGTGAGGATTTGAGGATGATTTTGAATTACTAACAAGCTTGACTACTAGGTGGATAGCAATACCATTAAGCAAGACAAGAAAACACTGTGTAAAAATTATTTTCGAGAAAAAAGATAGGGAATTAGTTTTGGCCATGTTATGCTAATGGGACAGTGTTCTTGCCAATAAGTGTCACAAATATCAGTGATAAGGCATTCAATAAAATTAACGTTTTACATTTGGCAACTGCTAGCCAAAAGGTTGGAGAAGGCGATGGCACCCCACTCCAGTACTCTTGCCTGGAAAATCCCATGGACGGAGGAGCCTGGTAGGCTGCAGTCCATGGGGTCGCGAAGTGTCAGACATGACTGAGCAACTTCACTTTCACTTTTCACTTCCCTACATTGGAGAAGGAAATGGCAACCCACTCCAGTGTTCTTGCCTGGAGAATCCCAGGGATGGGGGAGCCTGGTGGGCTGCTGTCTACGGGGTCGCACAGAGTCAGACACGACTGAAGCGACTTAGCAGCAGCAGCAGCAGCCAAAAGGTTAACAGAGAAGCATTAAAATGAGCCAGAATGAAGGAATCACAAGATGTCAGGCTCCTGATATGAAATAAGACCTCACAGAAGTTGTTGTTGCATGAATAGAGCCTTGGTAAGTTATCCATGACTCATTTTAGTAAAGTTATAAGAAATGAGATGACAAAGTGCCATTATTTGGCCACAGGTCAGATCTCATGCACTGACAATACAGGGAGCAGTGAAGGAATGTCAAAATGCTTCTGGGTGGAAAATAGTGGTTGCTTAGCTCAATTATTTCTCTTTATAAGCCAAGCAGAGCCACTCTTAGACCCTTAGCAAAACAACTATTTGAAACAAGGCAGCCTAGTAAACACACTATCAAGACCGAGGAATACAGAGTAACAGCTGAAAGAACTATGGTTAAAGAAGCCAGCCGGAACCTGTTTAGTGTAGGAACCTAGATATATGATGGCATAGTAAAGTTCAAAAGTAAAGCCATGGCTTGATAATGTTGAGTATGTATTAGTTCCTAAGATAATGACTATTAGAAAGCTTTCATCAACATGAATATTTTTTTTAATTTTTTAAGTTCAAGAGCTTAACTGAATTTCAGCAAATACCATAAAGAGTTCAGGATATAAGTCTTCCTGACAACACTGAATGAACTGTGGACTATTACACATCACTGGTGTCAGAATGACATTAAAAGTCACATGTATCAAAGCAAAATAAGCAAAATAACCTTACCTTTCCCAGGTTTATATCTGAGATTGAAAGGCTGATTCTGCCAGATATAGGGGACCAGCATAGGTGCAAACTGGGTCATTATCCTCTCAATGTACTTTTGAAGGATCTCTCTGCATTCTTCTGGGTCCCCTGGTTTATCTGGTATCAGGAACAGGCGATACTCTACGGTGTCTTCCACTGTAGCAAACTTCATATTTTCCTCCATTCTTCTTTGAAAGTTACATTTAAAGTTTCAATAATATAAACCATATAGAATAATGCAGAAGTAATATCCTAGTCCCTGAACTATGCTAGGCAATTCCATTAACACTGTTCCCCTAATTCAGTGATTCACATACCATCATCATGATTTTTGCACTGACCACATACCAACTATGGTAACACTTATTTAATATTCTTTTAATGACAATTTTATACTTATATTAAAAGAATTTTTAATATATAACAAATGGAAATCCAATACCACATTCCCAAACTAATAAATAAGCATTAAGAATAAAATAAAAAATGTTGCCCTTGCATTATCAGTGGTGTGTACAACACACTTTCGGAAAAACTGCAATAACATCTTTTGAAACACTATCAAAAATCCCAGGTCTGCCTAAAGTCCCAGTTGTGTTCTGGGCATTTCATTTTCTCTTTCTGTGGCTTTTCCCTTAATTGGAGAATGAGACTGTTATCTGTTATCTCTATAATCCTTCCCTAGTTAAATTTTTAATATTTAAATATTCTTAAGCACAATCTCCCTTCCTCCGCAGAATTTAAATCTTTCCCATTGTGTGGGATAGAAGAATTCAAAACTACAAAACATTCATTCCTATCATTTCACCCCCAAATAATCTGCCCATGGCTCTTGATCCTACAACTATCTGTTCTAAATTTTCCCTTTTCAGGTTTCAGAGGGTATAGCTCTGGGATATTAGGAGGTGGTGAATAACTCTCTTCTAAAGGTTTCGCTTACATACAGAAGTACTAGTTCACTATTGTTGTCAGGTGAGGCTTGGTACCGAGAAGGCAATGGCAACCCACTCCAGTACTCTTGCTGGAAAATCCCATGGATGGAGGAGCCTAGTGGGCTGCCGTCTATGGGGTCGCACAGAATCGGACACGACTAAAGCGGCTTAGCAGCAGCAGCAGCAGCAGAGGCTTGGTAAAAGAAAAAACTGCGCTGGATCATCCACTTCACCGCTGCAATTCGATTTTCAGACTTGTTTTTCTAACGGATTAGTAAAATGAGGTCCAGAGGAACTTGCATCTTCTATCCAGACATTCTTTCACTACAGACTGTCCATTTGGCCTTTTAACCCAAGTGCCCGCGTGCTAAACGCTTCAGTCGTGTCCGATTCTTTGCGACCCTATGGATTGGGAATTCACGCGATTCTCCAGGCAAGAATACTGGAGTGGGTTGCCACTTCCTTCTCCAGGGGATCTTCCCGATCCAGGGATCGAACACGGGTCTCCCCCACTGCGGACAGATTCTTTAGTCTGAGCCACCGGGAAAGCCTTATTATGAAGAATTTCGTGACAGGGCTGAAGTGAAGTCGTTCAGTCGTGTCCGACTCTTTGCAACCCCATGAACTGTAGGCTCCTCCGTCCATGGGATTTTCCAGGCAAGAATACTGGAGTGGGTTGCCATTTCCTTCTCCAGGAGATCTTCCCAACCCAGGGACTGAACTTGGGTCTCCAGCATTGTAGGCAGACCTTTACAGTCTGAGGCACCAGGGAAGTCCTCTAGTGACAGGGCTAGAAGGGACTTTTGAGACCACGCAGGCTAACTCCACACTGTATATATGAGAAAACTGGGAGCACTGCAAGCTTGCTTGCAACCAAGCAACAGAGGCCTGGCTTGGAGTCTAGGGGCTCTTTACTCAGACTAGGCTCTCTCCTTCGCCCAACAAAATGAAGCAAATTCCGCTTACGGTCTTGGGCCTGGGCCTCTTCGGCAAGTCTTTGTCGCAGCACCTTTCCTCAGCCGTCTCTCCTACCTAGTGAGCTGGTGGGGAACTGCCAGCAGTAGACACAGCCAGGCCCCGGATGGGTCCACACGTTCGTCTGGAACCAGAACCCCGAGGAAACTCCGAAAGTTAGAAACGACTCAGCCTCGGAACCCCGGGCCGTCGTACCGAGGCACATCGGCGGAAGCATTAGGCGAGTGCTCCTGTGGTATCGTCACTTCCGCCCCCACGGGCAAGCCGGAAGACTAGGGAGGTGGGGGCCCTGGCAAAGTGGCGATCTGGAGTCTAGGAAACGGGGCGGACGGGGCGGGAAGGTGGCGGGAGGGGGCCGAGCCGGAGCGGGCGCGAGGGCCAGGCTTGGAGGCCCCCACCCTGGCTTGTCCGCCCCCGCCGCGGCTGAGGAGGAAGAAGAGAATGACCTCCAGATACACTAGGAAGGCGGTGCCACAGAACTTGGAGTTGTGAGTGAACTGCTCAGCTACTCCAGCCCGGGCCGGGGGGTGCCGAGGAGGGTCGCAGGCGCGCTGGGGACCCTTCCTGCCCAGTCCCTTGCTCCTTTTACCTTTCCCAGGGTGAGGAAGAAAATCTTTGGAATTCTCTCCTACCAGCTTTGCCGGACGTTGGCCCTTCTGTTTCCTGCTCCAGCTAATAAGGGCATGTTACTTGTGCTGTCCTAGAAACTTGGTCTGTTTGGCCTGCACTTCTTGAGCTTAGGGACTTGGTATCCTAAGGCATTTTGTAGTTTCCACGTGTTCCACGCCCCAGTGTCAATGGCCATTGACAACTCGTGAAACTGTTAATAGCTGAATGCTACAAGAAAGTTGAATACGTCTGGCGCCAACCACACTGCAAAGCTACTTATATGCATTAGCTCACAACTCTATCAATAAGGATACCAGATAGGAACTATTATTATTTTGCACAGATAAAGATTCCAGGTTTAAAGGTTGTAGCATGCCAGAGATCACACGGCCGGAAGGTGGTGGAGCTGAAGTATAAACCTGTTGTCTGATTTTGAAGCTTGTGGTCATAACCATTACACATAACTGCCTCCCCACCTCTGCAACTTAGTGTCGGAATCCTTGAGGATCAGTTTTGCTTTTGAGACTTTAGAGAGCAAGTGTGCTGTGTGCTAAGTCACTTAAGGCTTCTCCAACTCTTAGATACTCTCTGGATTGCCACAGAGGCTCCTCGGTCCATGGATTTTTTCCAGGCAAGAATACCAGAGTGGGTTGCCATGCCTTCCTCCAAGGGATCTTCCCGATGCGGGGATGGAACCTGGGTTTCCCATATTGCAGGCAGATTCTTTACCATCTGAGCCACCAGGGAAGCCCAGAGAGCAAATATTTCTGGCTTAAAGACCCACCTCCCTCCCCTAGTGAAATGTTGTAATTTAGGAAGTAATGAGAATGTCATCTATTTGTTAATACTTTAGACTTCCCTGGTGGCTCAGACGGTAAAGCGTCTTGCTTACAATGAGGGAGACCTGGGTTCGATCCCTGGGTTGGAAGATACAAAGGAAATGGCAACCCACTCCAGTACTCTTGCCTGGAAAATCCCATGGACGGAGGAGCCTGGTAGGCTATAGTCCATGGGGTTGCAAAGAGTTGCACACGACTGAGCGACTTCACTTTCACTATACTTTCAAAAATACTTTCACATCTTCATTCTTGTGACAACTCTGTAAGATGAGTATGTTTTTCAGCAGATGAAATATAAGAAAGGTACATACCTTAAGATTATATAACCAATAGGTTTTGAGCTTGGGCTTTTCAACCCCAAATACCAATTTTTTTCCCTCCACTGAACTGTGTAATTTTAACAACCATACGTTTATTAACTATTACCTATACAGAGTAATAACAGGCATGGTATTTTCAGTCACATTTGGGTTTCTGTTTAGACTCTTTTCTAGCCTTATTCATTTTAGGCAAATTACTAAATTTTTGAGCTTTCACTTCTGCAATATAGGCTAAGACCTTATCTAAAAGTGATGGCATAGAGCTTGACACATAGTAGGTCCTCAGTGAGTGGTAATTTCCTTGTCCCTTCCCATCTCTATTTGGTACAATAGCCATACAAAGAAAATCAGTCTATGATCTTTCCTTGCCTTTCAGAAGCTTGTTATCTATTAAATAATAGGATAGACGCAGAAGCGACTCAGTTAAGCTTTTTAGGAACTAGGAAGAAGAAAGTCATTTCCCAATCTAGGGAGCAGAGCTTAGCCAAAAACCTGGTTTTATAATTAATTCTGACCATTATGAGAGTGAAAAAAGTATCATTTATGGAAAAAAATTGTTGATTGCATTTATTGGACCAGAATTATTGACCCAGTATGGTTATGTTGTTGTTGTTCTTGTTTAGTCATCTCTTTTGCGACCCCATGGACTGTAGCCCACCAGGCTCCTCTGAACATGGGATGTCCCAGGCAAGAATACTGGAGTGGGTTGCCATTTCCTTCTCCAGGGGATCTTCCTGACCCAAGGATCAAACCTGCATTCTCTGCCTTGGCAAACAGATTCTTTACCACTGAACCACTTGGTTATGTTACTTGTTCTCTATTGTTGATTTCATACTCCCTAAAGATAACTCTCCCAAAAGATGATTTTCTAGAAGTGTCAGAATAATGTGAATAATGACAATAATGAAGATTATATGCATTTAAATAACAGTATATTAAAGGTACTTTTCCCTTTTGGTGTTATAATTTGCTTTGAAGAACTAACTTTAGTTTTCTAATAGTTCCAAATTATAGATATTAAAAAGATTTTGGCATAAGCATACAGCTTGACATTTTAAAAATGATAAATCTCGAGCATAATTGTATAGTGAATAATATATTGAAGAAAGTAGGGAAAACCGCTAGACCATTCAGGTATGACCTAAATCAAATCCCTTATGATTATACAGTGGAAGTGAAAAATAGATTTAACGGCCTAGATCTGATAGATAGAGTGCCTGATGAACTATGGAATGAGGTTCGTGACATTGTACAGGAGACAGGGATCAAGACCATCCCCATGGAAAAGAAATGCAAAAAAGCAAAATGGCTGTCTGGGGAGGCCTTACAAATAGCTGTGAAAAGAAGAGAGGCGAAAAGCAAAGGAGAAAAGGAAAGATATAAGCATCTGAATACAGAGTTCCAGAGAATAGCAAGAAGAGATAAGAAAGCCTTCTTCAGCGATCAATGCAAAGAAATAGAGGAAAAGAACAGAATTGGAAAGACTAGAGATCTCTTCAAAGAAAATCAGAGATACCAAGGGAACATTTCATGCAAAGATGGGCTCGATAAAGGACAGAAATGGTATGGACCTAACAGAAGCTGAAGATATTAAGAAGAGGTGGCAAGAATACACAGAAGAACTGTACAAAAAAGATCTTCACGACCCAGATAATCATGATTGTGTGATCACTTACCTAGAGCCAAACATCCTGGAATGTGAAGTCAAGTGGGCCTTAGAAAGCATCACTATGAACAAAGCTAGTGGAGGTGATGGAATTCCAGTTGAGCTGTTTCAAATCCTGAAAGATGATGCTGTGAAAGTGCTGCACTCAATATGCCAGCAAATTTGGAAAACTCAGCAGTGGCCACAGGACTGGAAAAGGTCAGTTTTCGTTCCAATTGCAAAGAAAGGCAATGCCAAAGAATGTTCAAACTACCACACAATTGTACTCATCTCACATGCTAGTAAAAAAGTAATGCTCAAAATTCTCCAAGCCAGGCTTCAGCAATACGTGAACCAAGAACTTCCTGATGTTCAAGCTGGTTTTAGAAAAGGCAGAGGAACCAGAGATCAAATTGCCAACATCTGCTGGATCATGGAAAAGGCAAGAGAGTTCCAGAAAAACATCTATTTCTGCTTTCTTGACTATGCCAAAGCCTTTGACTGTGTGGATCACAATAAACTGTGGAAAATTCTAAAAGAGATGGGAATACCAGACCACCTGACCTGCCTCTTGAGAAATCTGTATGCAGGTCAGGAAGCAACAGTTAGAACTGGACATGGAACAACAGACTGGTTCCAACTAGGAAAAGGAGTACGTCAAGGCTGTATATTGTCACTCTGCTTATTTAACTTCTATGCAGAGTACATCATGAGAAACGCTGGACTGGAAGAAACACAAGCTGGAATCAAGATTGCCGGGAGAAATGTCAATAACCTCAGATATGCAGATGACACCACCCTTACGGCAGAAAGTGAAGAGGAACTAAAAAGCCTCTTGATGAAAGTGAAAGAGGAGAGCAAAAAAGTTGGCCTAAAGCTCAACATTCAGAAAACGAAGATCATGGCATCGGGTCCCATCACTTCATGGGAAATAGATGGGGAAACAGTGGAAACAGTGTCAGACTTTATTTTTGGGGGGCTCCAGAATCACTGCAGATGGTGACTGCAGCCATGAAATTAAGAGACGCTTACTCCTTGGAAGAAAAGTTATGACCAACCTAGATGGCATATTCAAAAGCAGAGACATTACTTTGCCGACTAAGGTCCGTCTAGTCAAGGCTATGGTTTTTCCTGTGGTCATGTATGGATGTGAGAGTTGGACTGTGAAGAAGGCTGAGCGCTGAAGAATTGATGCTTTTGAAGTGTGGTGTTGGAGAAGACTCTTGAGAGTCCCTTGGACTGCAAGGAGATCCAACCAGTCCATTCTGAAGGAGATCAACCCTGGGATTTCTTTGGAAGGACTGATGCTAAAGCTGAAGCTCCAGTACTTTGGCCACCTCATGCAAAGAGTTGACTCATTGGAAAAGACTCTGATGCTGGGAGGGATTGGGGGCAGGAGGAGAAGGGGACGACAGAGGATGAGATGGCTGGATGGCATCACTGACTCAATGGACGTGAGTCTGAGTGAACTCCGGGAGTTGGTGATGGACAAGGAGGCCTGGCATGCTGTGATTCATGGGGTTGCAAAGAGTCGGACACGACTGAGCAACTGAACTGAACCCATCACCTACATTAAAACAGTTATCAAAATTTTAATATATTTGCTTCATATTTCATCTGTATATTTTTTCAGCCTGTCATCTGTGAAATATTGGAAAACCCCAGACATTATCATTTCCCCCTATATGCTTCATTATGCATTTCTAAAAATTATATACATTTTCTTATTTAATAACCATAAGTCTATGATCAAAGTTAATATATCTTTGGTATTATCTGATTGTTACTTCATAACCAAATTTCTCTGACAGACTAAAATATGTCTTAAGTTTCTATTTCATCACTGGAATCCACATTTCTGATCTCCACCAGTGTTTCAAAGACAAGCTTTTGGTTATAAGATCATTGAATGAGAAGAAAAAAGCTCTCCACTAATTCAGCTCCACCATTTGAGAAATAATTTAAAGTACAAGCTCTGCTGAGTAGGTCTTTATCTTAATATACAAAAATGGTACAGTTTATTAAAATCTCAAACTATTCATCTGCTCTGAGCAGCCTGAGACAGACTATTTGGATTTGAATCCTGGCTCCATCACTTACTAGCCATATGACCTTAAGCAAGTTCCTTAATCCTTCAGTGCCTCGCTTTCCTTTCTTGTGAAACAAGAGTATTACATTTATAATACACATTTGCATATTAAAAGCCCTTGGAAAACCTATTGTAAAGAAACCTGTGTAACTTTGTTTAACCTATGAAGTTATTTGACTATAGGATTTTGTGTGGAAAGAAAGTCTACTATAGATGATTAGGATTGGAACATACAATAATTGACCCCATAGTTTATTCTGAGGCTTCCCTAGTGGCTCAGATGGCAAAGAATCTACTTGCAGTGTGGGAGACCCAGGTTTGACCCCTGGGTCAGGAAGATCCTCCGGAGAAGGGAGTGGCTACCCACTCCAGTATTCTTGCCTGGAGAATCCATGGACAGAGGAGCCTTACGGGCTACAGTGTATAGGGTCGCAAAGAGTGAGACATAACTGAAGCAACTAACACTTTCACTTTTTTCATAGTTTATTCTAATGCACATGTTGAACTCTCTAGAACAGCACGGTCCAATAGAAATATAATACAAAACACATAACTTAAAACTTTGAGATACTCACACTAAAAAGTAGTAGAAACAGGTGATATTAACTTTTTAATCTTTTTATTTTTAAGTAACTATGGACTTACAGGAAGTTACAAAAATAGTACATAGAGTCCCATGAACCCTTCACTCAGATTCCCCCAATGATGACAACTTATGTAACTTTCAAAGCCATGAAACGGACATTGGTACAGTACTGTTAAGTAGACTATAAACCTTACTCAGTTTTCATCAATTTTTATATCCACTCTTTTGTGTATGTATATGTATACATAGTTCTATGCAATTTGGTCTCATTTATGTATTTATTTAACCACCAGTGCAATCAAGATACAGCGCTGTTCTATCACCACCAAGAAACATCCTTATATAGCCCTTTATAGTCACTTCCATTCCTTTCTCCATACCCTGGAACCACTAATCTTTTCTTCACCTCTGTATTTTTCTCATTTGTGAATGTAATATAAATAGAATCATGTAGTGTATGTAACCTTTTGAGATTGGCTTTTTTCAGTAAGTATGATGCCTTTGCAATCCATCCAAGTGGTTGCATGTATCAGTTCATGCCTTTTTATTGCTAAATCATATTCCACTGTGTGTGTAGAGATACCAAAGTTGAATTATTCACCTGTGAAAGGACATTTCAGTTCTTCTAATTTTTTTTTCAATTATAAATAAAGCTGCTCTGAATGTTTGTGTACAGATTTTGTGTGAACATAAATTTTCATTTCTCTGGGATTAACCCAAGAGTGCAATGGGTAGGTCTTATGATTAACGCATGCATTTAGTTTTATAAGAAACTGTGAAATTATTCCCAAGTGGTTGTACCATTTTACATTCCTACCAGCAATGTATGAGAAATCCAGTTTCTCCATATCTTCGCCTGCATTTAGTGTTATCACTGTATTTTATCTTAGCTGTTCTAATAAGTGTGTTTTATACCTTATTATGTTTTCAATTTGCAGTGAAATAAGTTTTAATATATTTTGTTTAACCCCTGTATATCCAGAATATTATCATTTTAACATGTAACCAAAATAAAATAATTAGTGGTACATTGTACATTCTTGTTGTACTAAGACTTCAAAATCCTGTGTGTTTTATACTTAAAGTGTATCTCATTTCCAGCTGACCACATTTTAACTGCTAGTGGCTAATGGCTATTGCATTGGATAGTGCAGTTCCTGAACAGCAAGAAGTAGGTGACTTGTAGATCAAGTTACTGAAAAGTATATATTTTTTTCTTTACAAAAATATAACTATTTTTCCATTTCACAGGAAAGGAATAACAAAACATGCTCTTAATCATCATCCTCTTCCTGAGCAACTGGATGAAATTTCCTCTGCCAATGACAGCCGTGAAAAGGACCTAAGTTCCCAAAGGTAATGACACAAAGTGTACTGTTTGCTTATTGCACTTGATAATGGCATAAGTTTTGGGTTTTTTGCCTTAGGATTGGTATCAAGCCTTGTACTGATGAAACAAAAGAATTTTTGTCACATTTTTCAATACCATTCAACTTCCATTCTGGAACAACTAGTAGAAAGATACTTATTTTTGTAATCTTTGAAAAATAGTATTATGAGGTAGTTAAAAGCAGAAACGCAGGAGGAATCCAAACAGATCAGATTTTTAATCTTGGTTTTGCTACCTATTAGCAGAATAATTGGAGAAGGCGATGGCACCCCACTCCAGCACTCTTGCCTGGAAAATCCCATGGATGGAGGAGCCTGGTAGGCTGCAGTCCATGGGGTCACGAAGAGTTGGACATGACTGAGCGACTTCACTTTCACTTTCAAAATGGCAACCCACTCCAGTGTTCTTGCCTTGAGAATCCCAGGGATGGGGGAGCCTACTGGGCTGCCATCTATGGGGTCGCACAGAGTTGGACACGACTGAAGCGACTTGGCAGCAGCAGCAGCAGCAGCAGCTGCTGAATAATATTGGGCAAGTTATTTACCTGGTAATAGTATCTCTTAAAGGGTGTAGTGAATATAAATGAGATAAAATATAGTAAATGCTGAGTAAATATTAGCTGCAATTATTATTTTAAGAAATAGGACAGAGGAGATGGTAACTTCACAGAGGATTCTGAAAAGCAATTGTGGTATCATACAAAAACTATAGTCATAAAACCTTGTTTCAAAATCTAGTACTAAATTTCCAGAGTTTTTGTCTTAAAGTATATCACTAGATGTACTGGTGAGTTTTACATCACCAGATTGTGAGGATAAATGCAGTTAATATCTGTGAAAGTGCTTAGTAAACTAAAAGTGGCATACAAGTTCACATACTATTCCTAGTATTTCTGAAATGTCTTTAGTTTCTTGAGTGTAGATGTTATAAGTGAAATGTTAAAAAATATTAATTGTAAACTAAGATTAGAATTATTTAGAATGGCTGCCATCAATTCTGTAGGAATTAGGTCAGACCTTACTGTGATGCTTACATTTCAAATTCTTCATTTATTTTTATCTCTGTGGATGTATTTGTACAAATGTCTAACACCTAAAAGATTGCTGAGTAGTTAATGCTACAGAAACTTGAGGAAATAGAAGAATTTTTCTGTTTTCTCTTTTCCTTCCCACTTGTGCATTTAGTGAATCTGACATCACACAAGAATCACCTTTTACATCAGCTGACACTGGAAATTCAAGGTCTGCTTTTCCAAGTTATACAAGCACAGGGATCTCTACTGAAGGCAGCTCGGACTTCTCCTGGGGATATGGTGTGAGTTTTATGTTATTGGTCTCATGGAGTGCTTGCGTGACTGTTCTGGGAGTTAGGATTTGTCCGTTTGGTCAGTATATTTCATGCCTTCCCTCTCCTACATTTTTTATTTTATTTTAATTGGCCACGCCATGTGGTATGCAGGATCTTAATTCCCCAACAGAGAATCAAACAGTGAACGTATGGAGTCTTAACCACTGGATCACCAGGGAAGTCCCTCCTACTTTGTTTATTTACCCTTTAAAACAGCTGTAAAGAAGGCATCAGTCCTCTGAGTAGTTGATCCTTAAAGATGCTTAGTGTTTGGCTTAAGCAGCTGCAGGTCAGTATAGATCTGGGCCCGGATCTACTGTGTTGTGCTCAGTCCACTAATGTGTCTCTCCACTACTAATGTTACCTTGTTGTTTAAAATGTTTTTGAAAGTTACTACTAAGCCATATAGACTCAGAAAATGTTTATAATATATTGTTAAATTTTTAAAAGCCCATTAAAAACAATGTGTAGTGTGATTCTAATTTTATTTACATATATTTTTGCTTATATATACTAGAAAAAAGATTAAAGGTGTTTACCTAAGATGTTATTCAGCTATTATTAATTGAGTATTGTGATGAGGTTTATTTTTTTCATTCTTGACTATCTCCCATTGTATTTAAGACCAACAACCTTCAAAGAAAATTTAAAAGACAAATTTTATGCATGTTTATCGCCTTGATGCAATAGGTATTTTTATTCTGTTTAATGTTTTGGCGTTTTTTGGCCACAAGGCATGTGGGATCTTAGCGCCCCAAAACCCATATCCCCAGCTTTGAAAGGCAAAGTCTTAATCACAGGACTGCCAGGGAAGTCTCTTAGTTTTTTTTTAAAGGGTATCTGATGCAGTGCGGTTGATGAGGAAAAAAAAATTGTACAACTTAAAGAAAATTGCATAACTTATGTATTGGGTGTGCATGCGCTTGTGTGTGTATGAAAACAGTACACCGACCAAGATAGAGACAGTCAGCTTCCACAAGGCTCCTAGATGCCCTCTCCCAGTCCCAAAGATAACCACTATTCTGATCTCTATCACCAGGTTTACTTGTTCTTGCCCTTCATATAAATGGAATCCTATAGTATGTATTAACAGTTATATCTGGCTACTTTTGCTTAGAATTCTTTGGACAGTTCATACATGATATTGCATATATTTGTAGTCTGTGAATTGTGTATTTGTATTTCATACTCACTTATTTTTTAATTTATCATTTTCTTATTAATTAGGAGTT